>NC_028451.1:3866768-3897553 GCF_000263155.2 Setaria italica | reverse complement strand
TAGGAATTAAAAAAAAAAACTGATCTAGCTTAGACGTCCACCACCTTGTACTATTAGTCACATGCCAGCATCACGCAAACACATTCTACAGCCTTTCGGGCCCAAGCCTGCAAAACATGGATGAAAGAAAAATTAGCTAAAAATATCTAAAAAACAATCCAATTGATTCACTATTATACTGGAAACATAAGAAGTGGTAAATAAGTGCTTGAATGGTAGAATGATACCTAAGCTGGAGTGTAAGTGCTAGCATCGGCATCTCTACGGACGCTTGCCAAGCAAACCTATATTGCAGAAAGGAAAAGCATTTTGGCTCAGCTCCAAAAAGAGACAATACAGAGATGATAAAATTAAAGGAAATTAGAAAGATTTGAGAATGCTGGAGTGGGTGCTAATGACGGGAGACTCACCAGTAAAAGTACCACCAAGGAGGCGCAAGACGAGGTACAAGACATACAGAACAGTGAGCAAGAAGCACACACACAGGAGCCGCGCAACATGACGGCTGAAACCCTTTATGGTCCTAGATGTCCCATACAGTTGACGGCAAAAGGCAATGCTGGTGCCAAGTATCCATAAAACAGAGATTATTGCGCCAACGATGTGAGTAAGGTAGTGGAGTGGGAGCAGTGTCCGAAACAGAATGAGGAGCACCAACCCGCTGGCGAAAGTAATCGCCGAGATAATACGTTTCCAGTTGCAAGTACCACCAACCTGCAAGAATTTAGACAGCGTCTCTGTAAATGTTCAAGGCACAAATGTATGCGATGATGTAGTTGATGCAAGAAAACGCTCATCTTACTTCCATTTCAACATAATTGCAATATCTTTCAATAAACCTCAATAATCTTGATGATTTGTAGTGCTAATTTTTCAAACATCCAGTGCTAGGTTGGGAGTTCCCACAGTATTTCAAAGTAAGCTCAATGAACTTGATGGCTCTAACTGCAGTGACCCATAATTACATTTAGAAAGGTGCAACTGCGAAGATATTTTGGGTTAACACATCTAATCCAGGACGGATTCATGTCGACAATCGACCGATCTACTTGAGTTATTTGACTGTGCTAGTCTGTACATTCACAAGGAATCAATAGTACTCATAGGTTGGGGCAAAATCCGCGATTCACTTGGAGGCTTGACCACAACTACAATCTAATGAGAAGCTGAGTAGCTAAGAGTAGTCAGGAGTGCAATGCAAATGCAACTTATAGTGAATCAAGTAGGCATTGGAAAAATACTAGACGTTGCTGATGATTTGTTGGAAAGACAAGCAGCCAAGGGGTAGCTAGTTTCTTAATGCAAGTATCAAATCAGTGTAAACTTTCTTGAGATGATACTGCAAACAAAGGCAATTAAACAACTAGTTGAAAATCAGCAACAAGTTGGCACCCACAACATATTTCCCAGCTTCGCGATCAGGCAGTTGCTATGGCGATTCTTTACCACTACTCTTTCACATCAATCATTCCTAATCCTTGCTGTTCTTGCGCTGGAGGGACTGAAATTTTACCATCGTTGCAAATGCAAGTCAATTAAACGAATGAATGGAAGAAAGAAGTGCCGCACCTTGCTGTTCTTGCGCTGAGGCACAGGCACCGGCTTCCAAAATTCCTCCCAAGCCTTCAGAGATTCATTGAACGCGCGCAGTTCCTCTTCCTGGAGACGAAGAGCCACCATCCGGTCCCTCCAGCTGTTCAAGCTCTCGTGCATCGTCCCCAGCTTGTGCTCCAGCATCTGTATCCCCGCCGCCGGGCCAGCGTCCTGCCGGGGCTCGCCTTCCGGGCGTCTGGACCCGCCCTCCTCGCCGCGTTCCCGGCGCTGCTGATGCAGCTGGCTTACCATCAGCGCCAGCGCCGCCCTTTTCCTTTGCAGCTCGTCCGCCAGACTCGCCGCCGGCCCTGACGTCGCCGCGGCGAGGCCGCCGGGGCCGCGCGCCGCGTTCAGGGCGAGGAGGCGGGACAGGGGAGGCGGGGAGGGAGGCGCCTCCTCGATCTCCGAGGCGGCGGAGCTCGGGCCGAGAGGGTGGCGTGGGACGCCGGCGCCGGCGCACCACCTCGCCTCGTCCCCCGGCCGCGGCTTGCCGCCTTGCAGGCACTTGGACGACGAGCCCTCGCCGACGCCAAGCCCGCCGCGCAGCTGCTGCAGCTCGGCCTGCAGGCAGTCAAGCGTCGCCTGGTTCCGTTCCAGCTGGCTCACGGCGAGGAGGCAGGACGACGGAGGAGGCGGCGAGGGAGGCGCCTCCTCGATCTCCGTGGTGGTGCTCGAGAACAGAGCACGGCGGAGGCCCAGCGCAGGACGGAGGACGCCGGCGCCGGCGCTGGGGAGGTCGGCGTCGTCCGCCTTCTGCTTACCCTTCTCCGCAGCGCTGAGGCCGCCGGCGCCGGGGAGTTCGGCGTCGTCCGCCTTCTGCTTACCCTTCTCCGCAGCGCTGAGGCCGCCGGCGCCGGGGAGTTCGGCGTCGTCCGCCTTCTGCTTACCCTTCTCCGCGGCGCTGAGGCCGCCGCCTCCGGCATGCATGGTCTCAACGCCTTCCTCCTCCCCGACGGCGAGGGTTTCGTGGCGTGGTGATGAGACGGAGGCGCAGGGGGATGAGGCGTGCTGGAGAAGGAGGTCGTGACGGCTGCGGGCTGCCCACGCGCTCCATGAAAATATGGTTCGGAGTGCTGGAGAAGGAAGCGCCTTGGTTCAGTGTGCCGCCCAAATTTTGGCCGAACTTTGCCTTCATCTGATTGCGGACGAACTTTGGACAGATATGGCTTTGGGTAAACAAAAAAAATGAAAATTTTGCAACGGACGGGAAACATAACATGCGCCATTTTGCAAAATTTTGGGGAAAATGCAAGGCCCAATCTAATACTTCATCCATCCTAAATTATATGGTTTTGATTTTTTAGATGCATACTTATATCCAAGTGCATAACAAAATCTATAAACCTAATAAACCTAAAACAACCTATAATTTGGAACAGAGAGAGTATTAGAAGTTTTTGCAATGTCGCGCAAAATTTTAGAAAAAAAGTTCAAAATCTTTGCAACTCATCGTAAAATTTTAACTAGAAAAACTGTAAATCCCCACGACAGTATTGAACTGCATTTTTTTAATATAAGTACTCAAACTCAAGTATATGCCTGATATCAGCTCTACACACTCCATCCTCTTAATTTTGCTCGAAGTAAAATTTCTTCAAGACCACATTTACAAAAACATGTATGATACCAAATAAATGTACTAATTGGATATTTCATGATGTATTTAACGATAGTGATTTGATGCTATGAATGTCGATGCATATTTCCTATAAAGTTGGTTAGGTTTGATAATTTGACTTAGGATAATCGACTATTACTTTAGAATCGGGGCAAGAAAAGAAGCATGTGCTTGATTTATACGCAAATGAATGCGTCAAAGTTAGGCTACACTTAGGCCTGGTTTGGTTCGGTTGCTTATTTTTAAGCACCCGTCACATCAAATATTTAGATACTAATTAGGAGTATTAAACGTAGACTATTTACAAAATCCATTACATAAGCGGAGGCTAAACGACGAGACGAATCTATTAAGCCTAATTAGTTCATGATTTGACAATGTGTTGCTACAGTAAACATTTGCTAATGATGGATTAATTAGGCTTAATAGGTTCGTCTCGCCGTTTAGCCTCCACTTATGTAATGGGTTTTGTAAATAACCTACGTTTAATACTCCTAATTAGTATCTGAACATTTGATGTGGCACTAGCTAAAAATAAGCAAAGGGAACCAAACACCCTCTTAAAGTGTTTTTCCCCCTGCAACTACGGGGGCGTTTGGTTCGTCGAGCTAAAGTTTAGTCCGTATCACATCGAATATTCGGAGACTAATTAGAAGGACTAAATATGAGTTAATTATAAAACTAATTGAATAGATGGAGGCTAAACAGCGAGACGAATCTATTAAACCTAATTAATCTATAATTAGCAAATTGTTACTATAGCAGCATATTATCAAATTATGGACTAATTAGGCTTAATAGATCCGTCTCGCCGTTTAGCCTCCATCTATGTAATGGGTTTTGTAAATAGTCTATATTTAATACTTATAATTAGTATTTAAACATTCGATGTGACATTTCCTAAGCAAAGGGAACCAAACGCCCCATGTGAACTCAAAATGTAGGAAAATTCATAACGAAGCCTTTTGGAAGCAATACAGCAATCCTCTCTATGCTCCTGACCGTGTTTTTTCCTTCTCTTTTTTTCCTGGCTTGTAATGGCTACTGCTTTGATGGTTAACATATATGTTGAGGCTGATCCGTTTCAATGGTCCACTGTAGTTCCCATAAATCTTAGTCTCCCTCCAAATTATATGGATTCATGCATCATATAGAAACAATAAGGAATTTCGAAAACTGCGACCATTTGTAACAAAAGAATGTACAGGAAACTTTACTATAGGATCAAAACCCTCTGAAATTCCTATGATTTTCCTTTATTACATCGGGGACCAAAAAACGATCTGACGACATGAGAGAAAGTGCTAGGGCTTCAGAAACGAAAGCAGCTGAAGAGTTACTCATAGCTAGAGTGAAAGGGTTACTTAAGATCCAGTACTGCAAGGTAGATTTCCTCAGTATATATACATATACTAATTTTTGCAAAAGATGAGCCATACCATATTACCATGGGACAATATTAGCTAGTGCCTAACAGTCCAGGAATCAAAGAAAAATAAACTGATCTTAGATATCACAGCATCCACCACCTCATATTATTAGTCATATCTGTCATAGGCACCATCACACAAACACACTCCGCTGAGCCTGCAAAACATCAAAGGAGAAAAGAAGCTTAATCTCTACAACGCCAATCCAATTCGTTCGCTATTATATTGGAAACATAACAAGCGATAAGTGCTTGAACGGTAGAAATGGTACCTAAGATGATGTAAGTGCTAGCACTGGCACCTCTACCGACGCTCGCCAAGCAAAACTATATTGCAAAAAAATAAAATAAGCATTTAGATCAGCTCTATAAAGAGATATTTTAAGAAATAAGAATTAAGAATGCTGGAGCCGCACCAATAATAGAAGTACCACAAACATGCTGCGAGATGAGGTACATGACATACAAGACGAGGAGTGAGAAGCACACATATCCGAGCCGTGAAACATGGTGGCTGAAACCCTTCATGGTCCTAGATGCCCCAAAGAGTCGACGACAGAAAGCAATGCTGCCAAGTATCCATAAAACAGCGATTGTGCCAACAATGTGAGTGAGGTAGGCGATTGGGAGCAGAGTCCGAAACTTACTGAGGAGCACCAGACCGCTAACGAAAGCAATCACTGAAATAGTCCACTTCCAGTTGCAAGTACGGCCAATCTGCAAGAATTTAGGCAGCTTCTCTTAAAGGTTCAAGGCACAAATGTATGCAATGCTAGAAAACACTTGTCTTACTTCCATTTCGACATAACCTTCAGTAACTGTGATGGTTCTAGATGTTGAATTATCTAACTTACAGTGCTAGTTTCACACAGTACCTTGTGGCAATTTCAATGAAACTTTGATAGTTCTGAAATTGTCAATAATTGTGTGTAAAATGCATGACCACTTTGGGCTAAGGGGGTGTTTGGTTCCACCTTGCTAAACTTTAGTTGCTAAAGTTTAGCAACTTTTAGCTGCTAAACTGCCAAACACCCTTGCTAAAACTTGCTAAAGTTTAGCACTTTAGCAAGTTTTTGGTTGCTAAAACTTGCTAAAAGGTGGGCTGGACAACCTATACCCCTCATTTATTGCTTGTCTCCCCCCTCCTGCGCACCTTTAATAAGGGTAGATAGGTCTTTTTACAGCTCATTAAATGCCTTTTAGCAAGAGTATCCAAACAGCTTTTGCTAAAGTTTAGCAACTAAAGTTTAGCAAATTTTAGCTGCTAAACTTTAGCAAGAGTAACCAAACAGGCCCTAAGACATCCAGGACACGGTCATGCTGACCTGTGTACTTAAAGTTCTTTGATCTTTGTGAACCTGAAGATGATCATATGACCTAGAAGATCACAAAGTAATCAAAAGTACTCATGAGGTTGATTCAAAATCGACAATTCACTTGGAGGATTTGCCACAACTATAATGTATTTATGGGAAGCCAGGTAGTTATGGGTTGTTAGAAGCGAAATGTAATCTATAACGAGTACGACATCGCAAAATCTTGAAGTCGTTAACTATGTATTGGGAAGCCAAGTACTTATTGGTATCTAGTACTTCTTATATCGAATTGGCGCAACATTCCTTCAGCTCATACGTGTAGCACAAATGGTAACAATTTGGGCTCCTCTCGCGTCATTGTATATTTTCTAGCTCGGGTAATTTCAGTGGTGATTCTTCACCTCTACTTCTCTTTCACATCATTCCTAATACTTGTTAAGTTGCCAGCCTAATTATACTTATACACGATACGAGATGTTATCATCTGTGTAAATGCAATTGAAAAGAAAGAAAGAACTGCCGAACTGAACCTTGTTGTTCTTGCGCCCAGGCTCCAAATATTCCGCCCAAATGTCGATAGGTTCGTTCCCCGCTAGCATTTCCTCGCCCTGGACCGGACTTGCCGCCATGCCCTCCCTGCAGCTGTTCATAGTCTCGCGCAGAGTCCCCAGCGTGTGCTCCATCATCTGTAACCTCGCCAGCGTGTGCTCCCTCATCTGTAACCTCGCCGCGAAGGCCTCCGGGATGCAGCCGCCGGCGTCCTCCTCCGCCCGCGGCTCGCTTTCCAGGCAGCCCTCGCCGCCCTCCCGGCGCAGCTGCCGCAGCCGGCCTGCCAACGGCCCCAGCGCCGCCTCTTCTTCCCTTTTCTGCCCGCCCAGCCTCCCTTCCAGGCCAGCCGGCCCTGCCGCGCTCACGGCGAGGCCGCCGAGGCCGCACGCCGCGTTCTTGGCAAGGAGGCGGGAAGACGGAGGAGAAGGGGAGGGAGGCGCCACCTCGATCTCCGTGGTGGCGCTGGGGAAGAGAGCACGGCGGGGGCCGAGCGCAGGACGGAGAGCGCCGGCGCGGGGGAGGTCGGCGTCCGCCTTCTGCTTATTACCCGTCTCCTTGACGCTTAGGCGGCCGCCGCCGCCGCCGCCGCCGCCGCGGCGGCGGCCAGGCATTGTCCCGACGGCTTCCTCCTCCCCGGCGCCGGCCGCCTCTGCGAGGGTTTCGCGGCGTGGCGATGAGACGGAGGAGTCGGAGGCGCAGGGGGAGGCGGCGGGCTGGAGGAGGCCGTGCCGGCTGCTCGTGCGCTCCATGGAAAACAAGCGTCTTTGGTTCAGTGTGCTGTGCCTATGTGCCGCACTGCCGCCGCGCCGTGCCACCCAAATTTTATTTGGCCGAACTTATCATCTGATTTCGGAAGAAGTTTGAGCAAAACGTGGCTTTGGGTAACATGAGAATTGAAATTTTTGCAACGGACGGGATTACATCATTTTGCAAGATTTAGGAAAAATGCACATGCCCAATACCATACACAATACTTAACGGCATGTGTTCTTAATACGGGTGATCAGTTGATCATGTATCACTTCCCCAGTGTTTTAGGAGCTGTTATAATTGGCTGTGGCAAGAGAGGACTAGGTTTCTGATTTATTTGGCAAATTGGGCTAGCCATAAAGTTTTTCCGCGACAATATTTTCTTTCAAAAAATGCATATCCTTTAGTAGACATTTTCATAGTTGTTTTGGCCAAATGCAGCCAGAGGTCACCCTAAACAGTCAGTCACCGTTGCTTTAGCTATTTGTTCAAACTAAAAGGCTATTCAAATGATACAAATGGATGGTTAAGTGAACACGATGAGCCGTCGTGTAATGTCTAAACGGCTGTTTGAACAGGTTAAAGGGCTGTTCAGGAGAACAGTAAACTTAGCTCATGGGGCCAACGTTCCGGAAGCAGAAGATTTGCAGGGGAAGCTTGTCGCCAAAGGGAAGCAAAAAGCTCCGTCCTGCCGTCCATCCATCGTGTAAAAACGTCAATGGGCCTATGGGGGCGAAGACCGGACCGGGCGGCCGGCGACCAACTGTGCAGGACGACATTGATCTCCGTGAGGCACTGTGGCCTCTGCAGGCTGCAGTGCAGGGGCAGCTGCCTGCCTAGCCTTGTCATTTCCAATGAGCTTGCTTGGGCAGTTGGCCTTGAGTTCTTGAGCAAGCAACCGCTTGAATGGCTTGATGTTTTTCTTTCTTTCAAGATAATGGCTTGATGTTTTTTGAAAGTACGTTAGGGCCTGTTTGGAATGGAGTTTTTTCACAGGATTTTCAAAGGAAATGCATTCCTCTATTTTGCTTACGTCACCCATCGTTTGGAATGAAGGAATTCACCGGCTGATTCCAGAGGAAAGGATTCGTTTCCTTTACAAAACATAGGAAATAAAACATCCAGTCCGAGCTAAAGGTTTCGCGTAAGCCCGAGCGAGAGAGACGGAGAAAGCTTTCACATGGCTCGAAAGCAAGATTAGGAGAAGAGAGAGAACCAGGAAGAGAAGTTTTCGCCTGAAGAACGAGCTTGGACCACATTCACCGGTGCAGCTAGCTGTTATCCGCCCCGGTTGCTGTCCGGCATCCCCCGTCCACAGCGCCATAAACGATTTATACTGGCACAGGCACAGGTAAATTAGTATGCTAGCGAGCGTGATTGGCACCTGCCAGTACAAAGCTTCCTTAACCAGCGGGGGAGTACCTGCCAGCACAGTGGCCACTGTGTTGGTGGGCGACGCAAGCACCCGCCAGCACAGATCACCCTATCTGTACTGGCGATGGGCTTATGTGGCCTGCTAGCATAGAGGCCACTGACAGTCGACGTAAACCCATCGCCAGCACAGATGGGGTGATCTGTACTGGTGGTTGGCTTATATCGCCCGCCAGCATAGAGTCCGCTATAAATAATATGTTCATCTTCTTCCCCAGGCAATCTTCCATTTGAAGCTTTCGGAGCTCGGGAAAAACTTAAAAATACCAAATTTCGGGGTAAGGTTTTGCTCTTAATTTCTCTAGAGGAGGTGGCTACATAAGGTGAGTTTGTACCATTCCAACCTACGTTTGCAACTTCTATCCATCATTTCTAGCTTTGGGGTAATATAGAACTGTTTAATTGAGTTTCATTTAGGTATAGAATTATTTTTTATCAAATTTCTTGCTACTTATTAGTTAATACATCCATAATTCAATTTTGTTTATGGAATAGCTCATTAAATTAGTTAATATACATAGAAATCTTGTCATAGGTTGTTAAAGATGGATCAAAGAGTATGGATGTATGGCATACAGAGACATTCGCCTACTTTCATGCCAGAGGTAGCGAAGTCTGTGGAGGTTGCGAAGAAGCACGCTCGCATTTGCAAGACAAAGCAAATATGTTGTCCGTGTTTTGATTGTAGCAATAAATTTACATGGGAGGATACTAATATCATCAAGAGGCATTTGATAAAGCGAGGTTTTGTGGATGGGTACACAATTTGGTCCCACCATGGAGAGGCGAGAGGTACTTCCAACAACACAGACATCAATACTGGTTGTGATGAAGTGGGTGGTGATGATGCAAACGACAATAATCATGTTATGATGGATGATGATTACGACCGTAGAGATCAAACTACTGATCAAACGTCGCCTGCCAGCACAGACCGCTATTTGTGCTGGTTCAAAATTATTGGTGGGTGCTCGACCCGTCAACACAAAAAGCTCTTTTAGTCAGCCAGCACAAATTGTGCCCTGAGTCACTTCGATCTGAACCATCGCCATTGCTATGTGAAGCACGTGGGGGAAGCGAACTCCCGAAGCGCTGTGCCCTTCCCCGTGGCCTCCCTAACTAGCATTGCTCTCTGCTGATACTCCGTCGCTTCAACGAAGGTCCGGCATCTTGCAGCCACCCGCAAGTCTCTGCTCGCTCGCGTTGAGAGAGGGAGAGAGGGAGCATGGAACAGCTTTGGAGAGGGATGAGCCACACGATGCAACCAGATAAGCCTCAGCAGGATGACAACCCGCGAGTCTATGGACCAACGGTCTCACGTGCAAATGAGTTAAAGGAGAAAAGATACGTAGTTTTTTCTTGCGAAGGAAAAAAAATACATATAGCTAACAATGTATCATTAAGCACTAATGCCTTTTTGTCACTCACATATTTTGTGATTCCTGTGTTAAAATTTCTTTGTTCCAAACACTCACCCCTTGTTTACTTCCCTCCAAACTCCTAACTTTGACACTATGCAAAAAGAAGATTTCCCATCACATCAAACTTGCGGTACATGCATGGAGTACTAAATGTAGATGAAATCAAAAACTAATTGCACAGTTTTGTTGTACTTTGCGAGACGAATCTTTTGAGCCTAATTAGTCAATATTTGGACAATAATTCACAAATACAAACGAAACACTACAATGTCGCATTTATGGCAAAATGCCAATTTGGCACCTCCCAACTTGGGAAGTAAACAAGGGCTCAATCTAGTCATTTCCAGCGTTTTTCCATTCATCTATTTCACCACTGCACTCGCATTTTATTCCTACATTTTTTTCCATTTTTCTATTTTATATTCCTTCGTTTCAAATAGGCCCTTGCCCTTAGTAGAAAAGTTTCCAAACAAGTTTTTGAAATTCATTTGCTCCCTCCAAGTTTCCAAACATGTTTTCAATTAGTATGCCACCCCGGCCGCCGGCCGCCGGCCCCTTTTACCTTCTCTCCGGCCCGGCCTTGCTGACGTAATAAATGCTCTTCCCGAGTGCAGAGGCGGCGGAGGCGCGACCTCTGGGAGGAGATCGTCGAGCTCGTGCCGGAGGTCTTGGCCGGTCTCTGCCTCGGCTTACTCGTCGTGCTGCTGTCGACCAACGTCAAGCTCTCCCGCAACCTGTAAGACCCCCTCCCATTGCCGCCGCCGTTCGGTGCACGTGCATGCTTCCGGTGATCCCGGCGACCTCACGCGCCGGCGCCGCCGCGCTGAGCCCCTCCCATTGCCGCCGCCGTTCGGTGCACGTGCATGCTTCCGGTGATCCCGGCGACCTCACGCGCCGGCGCCGCCGCGCTGAGCCCAACACGTTCGTGCTGACAAGTAATGATGGTGCATGCAGGTACAAGAAGGAGATGCAGCTCGCCAAGGCCAGCGCGGTCCTGCTCCACAGGAAGGCGGAGCTCGCCAGGGCCAACCTGCTGTGGACACAGGTGCAGGTCGCGGAGGCCCGTGGGAGATCCGACTTCCTAGGCTCCGGCGAGGCCGGGCGGTCGCCGCCGTCGAGGTCCTACAGCTACGGCCCGACTACGAACGCCCAGGTAGTGCCCTTCTGCTCTTTCTGCATGGCTTTTTTTTTTCCCTCGAGCTCCCTTGAATAAAATGGATCTCTGCTTTTGCTGCAGCTGGCACCTGGAGAAGGAGAAGCAGCTCACCCACAAGGAGAAGGAGCTCGGCAGCACACGTGCGCATCTCCTCCAGGAGCACTAACGGGGATTCCACGTTTGGGAACCCTCTCTAGTCCCGGTTTCGCAACCGGTACTAACAACTCGGTACTAGAGGGGGTCCTCGGTACTAGCAACTGGTACTAGCAATTAGTACCGGGTCCTCAGTACTGGTTATCTTAACCGGTACTAAAGGTATTAAAAAGTTAAAATAAAATGAATTCCCTCGCCGGCCCCACCTCCCACGCCGCCCCACTGCCTGCTCCCTCCCCCGACCCTGCCTCCACCTCCGCCGCCGTCCCCCGCTAGCCCTGCCCCACTACTCCTGCTCCGCCTGCCGCCCACTGCCGTCGTCGTGCGGAGGAGGAAGGTGAGGGGCGAGCGAAGGGAGGAAGGAAAAGGGAGGCTGGGGAGGGAGGGAGAGGGGACCGGTGGAGGGGCTCCATGGCCAAGGAGGGAGCTGAGGGAGGCAGAGGATAAGAAGCTAGAGAGAGGATAAGGATGGGCTCCATGACCAGCGAGAGGATAAGGAGCTAGAGGCGGAGGGAGCAGGCCGGCGTGAGAGGATAAGGAGTGCCTCGAGGGAAGAGGGGCCGGTGCAATTAAATTACTTAGCGTGCGGATGGAGGGAGTCAGAGGAAGGCTTTAGTACTGGGTGGAGCTCCCACCCGGTACTAAGAGCCTCCGGGAGAGTTCAAATTTGGACCCGGTACTAGTACTAACATTATCGGGTCCAAATGTGACCGGTACTAAGGGAGTGGACGAGAGATCCATTCCCTAGTAGTGGAGGATCTCGCTGCAGGTCAGTTCAGGCTCCTCGATTTCTCCCTCTTCAACAAACTGTTACTCCATTACTCCATGGCTATCTCAGTAGAAAATTATTTGATTGATTGAAGATTGAACGGACAACGTTTTCTTCTTCTTCTTAAGCCAAGAACTAGCCAAATGATACTAGAAAACTTGATGTTTGAGCTAGACGGTGATGGTTTAATTTTGTGCAACTTCAAATCTTGAGTTACGAGACATCAAGTTAAGATGTGACTTGGTTTATTTGTGATGAGTGATTGACTGGATGATTTGAAGCTTTACCGATTGAGTCAATATTTCATATGTGCATGTTTATGCTAACTACTAACTGGAGGTGTTGTGTTGTGTACGTTGTGTTGCGGTGTTTGTGTAAAACATATATTGTGTGTTGTGTCTCTTGGCTTGTGATATGCAGACGTAGGATACGACATGGCGGTCGATGGTATGAGGTGAAGTTTAAGCGAAAGGTTCATGCCGATGTACTAGGGTTGTGAAGGGTGAACACGAGTAGGCTTGGACCGAGGGACCTGAGGAGTCCGGATGGAGTCATGGGTGATCCACATGGTGCACGGAAGAGCAAGAGTACACTGGGATCAAGACAGCGTCGGTCGAGTCAAGCGGGACGAAGGCGAGTCGAGTAGGCGGTATGGGTGTTTGAGGAGAAAAATCACATGAAGATTTTTCTACCCTTTGGAATGGTATGGTCGTGCCAGTGTACTCTATTAATCTTTACAGGAAAAAAAATACAAGTCCCTATGCACTTTATAGCCTGCTGACAGCAATCTTATCCTGGGCAACACGGTCTTCTAGTTCCTGGGGCCTCGAAAGGCTCCCGGTTAATTACCTCTGTAAGTCTAGCTTGCCGGAGCACCTCTGATTCCGTTGTCATGGTCGTCGTCTTCGGTTTTCGCTTCACGTTCTCCATGCATGTGTGGTGTTGATGTGAGTGTGGGGTCAGCGTCATCCATAGCCTCGTTGGTCCATGAGTCGGTGTAGCGTAGCTAGGACATCCGCTCCACTCGCCCGCATCATTCGTCCTCTTTAGTATCGTACGGCGTGTTGTAGTTGTAGTAGTGGTGGGTTGGGTATGCACGGTCGTGTCATTGAAGCTGAGTAGACGTCACGATAAAGTCAGTCATCAAGGTTGCAATGATCTTCAAGTGTCGTCTCGGCGGGACCGCAGGAAACCACAAAGATGGTCGACTTCCTTCCTTGCCTTCTAATTGGCTCATTGGTGCACATGCATGCACGCACACGTACATGCATGGCAGCATGGCCCCGTGAGACACTTTCTGATTGGCTCATTGGTGCACATGCATGCACCCACACGTATGTGCATGGCAGCATGGCCCCATGAGACGCCTCCTCTTGCTTGCACGTCGGTGAGCGTCAGCCTTCTCGGCTGCACATGCGAGTGTCTCCAGCCGTAGGCACGGCGTCATCTCCATCTTCTCTGGCATCATCTCTTCCATCAGCTTTCAGCCACTGGCGAGCGGCGTCATGGGCCGTGGACGTCATGCCTCCGCCTCTAGGATCCGGCCTGTCGCGCTCCTCTACTGCCACTCCAATGCGGCTGGTGGCAAGACGAGCGAGCGGCGTGGGTAGCGTCATGGGCTGTGGACATCGCGCCTCCGCCTCCAGGATCCGACCTCTTGCGCTCCTCTGTTGCCACTCCAACGCGGCTAGCGGCGAGACGAGCGGATGACCCCCACCATGTGTATGCATCTAATCTGTGATAGAGATAAAGAAGGAATCCAAGATCAACCTGTACCACCGAAGATGAAGAGAGGTGCCATGGCCGCTTCTTGCTACACTCGCTGGCCTCGGCTTGACTTCGGACAGAGGTGCGATGGTGGATGAAACTTGGTGATGATGGACGTGAGAGGCAGGGCCATCCTAGTGGATGGAAAAGGATCTTGCAGGAGCTCGATGGGAAGAGCTATGTCTCCTTTGTTCCTCCAAGCGGTGCCTGTGGTGGATGGGAAAAAGATCTCCTTTTTCTTACATGAAGGAGCAGGCCTGGTCGATGGAAAAAGATCTCTCTTTTGGACGTGAGAGGATAGGGCTTTATATAGGCACCTGCCAAGGCACCACGTCGCACCAAAATCCCCTTAGCTGCCGCTGAGTTTGTTGGAGAATATCTGCAACTCGTTTGTTTGTTTAGCTTGATGGCCAAATTGATCCGGCGTCTCTATCTAGAGTTTCGGACTCCTCGTGCCGATGTACGTGGTGAACTACTAGATGCTTCGAGCTCGATGCCATGTGGGCCTTGCTAGATGAGGCACCATCAAATAGGAGATCAGATCAGAACGTATACGTGTGTCAACTATCAATACACATTTATTCCCCAGCTCCATCAGCCTCCTCATCTGCCCACGTATGTACGCATACCTCGGATACGGCCAACTCAAACATACCAAGCGTATTTCATCTGCACATACGACTATCCTTTGGACCCATGCTGCTTTGATAGCGTCTAGTCTCATTTTGTAAACGAAACTTTACCTATGGCTTTTAGTCACTATGATCACGTACGTGCATGAAACACTCATGCAACCTATTAGCTTCTTTCCCTTTCTCTTTTTTTCTCTTTTCTTCTAGTTTTGGTTATTCACGTAGATTTGGTTCAAAATACTTTAAACCAAAAATATGTCAAACATCAGAAGCGGGAGCGAAAGACTTTGAGGCGTCGAAGGCTTGGTGGAGGCCATACACGCGTCGACATTGGTGAATCACACCTTTTGGGGCATGCAAGAGGGTTTGGCCTCAAAACCAGGGGTGAGTCACGCCTGCGGGGTGTGCAAGAGGGTTTGATAGATTTGGCCTCAAAATCAGGGGGTGAGTCCGGTGTGGCCGAACGGCGTCGAGTCGGAGGATGCGTGGCACCATCGCGAAGCTTGTGTCGAGGCGAAGCGAAGTCGTGAAGGCGTCGGGTCCATCAGATGTACGAAGAAAAGGTTGGATGGTTTTACCCCTAGGGGTATTTGAGTTGTGTGCTTCATGTAAGGGTATTTTGGACATTTACCAAATGCCTATATATATAAGGAGTGGTTGTTAGGGCAGCCACATCTCTTGGGCTCTTTGGTTATGGGCTTCTCATTTGTTTGTGAGAGCCTTTGGGTGAGAGGGGGAGAGATGAGAGAATCTTTGATTTGATTTTTTGCCATCCAAAGCTTGTAACCGAACATGGTGGTGTCATCCAAAGATCAATTTCGTGCTCACTTATTCTATCCTCTTTGAATATGAAATTTATCTTTTTGGTATTTTCGGAGGTATTTTTAGGGGATTTCTTGTTTTTCGCGTTTGGCTTCAAATCTCATCAGATCTGTTAGGTTTTTTGTTGTTGGGATCCTTGTGATCAACCTTGTTGTGATTCCCCCTCAAATCCCTCACTAATTTGGTCTAGATTTGAATTTCCCCAAATTCCCCTTCTCTTATGTTCTTGACAAAAATCATGAAGTTCAAGGTGATGTCTTGATCTTTTTGAGGAGATCTTTTGATCAAAGACTCACTTCTTCCGGGAGAACCTTTGGCTAAAATTTCATGAAGTTTGGATGTCATTTGATTGAGTTTCCATTTTCTTTGGATCTTAACCCGCGCGGGAAAAAACAGGAAGTTCCAGTTTTGGAAAATAGGAAGTTTCGGTTTTTGCAACTTACTTATTTTGGGGAGATCGCTTGGGAATAGAATCTTGACGGTCTTGGAAAGCCATGGTCCAAATTTCATGATTTTTGGAGTTCATTTGATCGAGTTTTGCTATTTTTCTCGGAGCTCCTACAGGTTGTCTGAGCAAAACCAGAGGTTTCGATTTTGAAAAGAGGAAACCCCAGCTTTGGAAGATTCACCTCCGGTTTTGGGAATATTCCCCTCCGGTTTTGGTTCCTGTGGTTCCGGTTTTTCTCTGAAGCTTTTGTTTTCTCTTTAGCCCTTTTCGTGCTTGCTTCTGCTAGGTGCCAAGAGCTCTTTAGTATTGTTCCTAGGTCCAATAGCATCTCTCTTGGCTATGTGGATCTGGCAATTCTAGAAGAGAGGTGTGTGGGTTGATTTTGGGAATTGACCTTGTTGTTGGGAAGTCACCCGCAGCTTGCGCAGGTTCGGCAGCATCTGCTTGGCTTGTTTACTTGTGAATGTGGTACCTTCACTTTCATGCTACGGAAGAAATGATTAGGCAATCATTGCTAGATCAATAGCCAGTTAGCTTTGCAAGTAGCTTCCTGTAGCTTTATGATGAGAGTGCAGTACCTAATTTATTGCATGCTTAGACAAGTGAAGGTTTAGTAGTAGCTTTGCTTTTCTCTTGTGCAAGTTTTTCGGTGCTTCACTTTGCTTTGCTTCCGGTATGCTTTGAGCTTTTCTAGTCGTTCATAGGGTGAGCTTGTCACGAGTTGACTTGTTTCATCTTGGTGATTAGGAGCGAGGTGTGTTTGAGTGGCAATCGGGATATAGGTCTCATTCTCGGAGAGAATTTTTAAAAGGCTCCCATTCAACTCCCCCGTCACCCGTCCCGGTCCTTCTAGTTATGATTGACATGGTTACGGTAACTGACATTTCAGAAGAGGCATGAAAAAGGGAAATTACAATTGATTGAAACCATATAATCTCCAATTTATGCATAGCATATCATGAAGGGGCTGAACAGAGCTGCAGCTATCATTCAGCATAGATGTTTATGACAATTGTACTGATTAAAATAAACATTACATCATCTAGTTGCAAATGTGCAATTTTGCTACAAAGATGTATTGCCCTTCTACCAAATGTGAAACACTAACAACGCTGCTTCTTTCAGGTTTGATGGAATAAACAGTTGCAGGCCCTGATACGATGCTCATCTATGGATAATTGGCAACTGGAGCAGTGACTGAAGTGTAATCTACCAAGTGAAGCTGAACCCACAGCTTTTGCGCAGTGCTGGCCTCCTTTGTTAGGTTGTTAGGACCTCTTCTATGTAGGCAGTGGCCATGCCGGTTTGGTCCATTATTTTGTAGCCGATGCATGCTGGGGTTCAAGAGTAGAAAGCCTTGGTGTTCTTCTATGTAGGCAGTGGCCATGTCGGTTGGTGGGTGTTACTATTATGGTAATTCAGCATCAATGTTCCAAAGAAAAAGATGCATTACGTAGACGAGTGTGTAATAAACAGGAGACGCTCTGCAGGACAACATTGATCACCGTGCTGCATTGTGCCCTGCAGGCTGCAGGGCAGCTGCCTTTGCCTTGTCATGTCCAAAACGAGCTTGCCTTGTGCAGTTGGCCTTGAGTTATTGAGCAAGCAACCACTTGAATGGCTTGATGTTTATTGGGAAGAAGTAGACAGTACTTCCTCCTCCGTTTCAAATTATAGTAGTTTTAGTTTTTCTACATTTATAGATATTATTATTGATCTAAACATACACTGTATCGAAGTCCATAGCATAAACTATACATAAAAAACCAAAACGACCTATAATTTGGAAAGGAGAAAAGCTTGAAGCAAGTTTTTGAAATTCGATGCTCCCTCCAAGCTTACCATTAGGTGCATTACCATTTAACAAAAGGAAAAGAAAGTCAAACAAACTAACAATACAAGGATGACGCTTGTTCGTCCTGACAGCCGTCTAGGGCGTGTGAGCCGGACTCATCTCTGCTCATGCGCGAGCCAAACGTACTCAATCATCTCAACTGGATCGAGTGTGCCTAGAGTATCTTTATGCAGTCTAGGTGAGGAGAAATGGTGTTTTGTTACTTGTATGAAAATATGTTGTACGTGGCAAATAAAAAAATCATTGTTATTATTATTATAGTGAAACTTTATAGTAACTAATTTGTGTTATAAAGCCATACATTAATACTACCACTTAATGTACACTAACCGGTAACCACGTCACTAGCTAGTCCACGTAAAGACAGACATCCAACAACACAGCTCCTGCTCCCTGGGCCCTGGCACATCATCAGTTAATCCCCCATCCATCCCCCAACCCCAACCAATCCAACAGTTTTTTGACCGGCCACGCACCGTCACGTCGCGACTCGTGGATCCTCATTGGAGTTGCTAGCTAGCTCTAAGTTTCCTTTCCACATGCAGGGCCGGTGGACGCTGAACGAGGACGACAGCCTCGACGAGCTCTACAAAGGCAAAAGCCCCTCTCTCTTGCCTTGTTCGTTCTTTCTTTCGTTTCTTCACATGCTCAGCATCTCGCTGTTTCGGATGGCACGATTGCTGCTGCAGCCGCGCCAAGAAGAACGCCGGCATCCTCCGAGCTTCCAACGACTGGCTCCGCCGCAAGCTGTAAGATCACCACTGCCATTCCGTGCTTCCCGCTGGTTCGGGTTAGTTCCACCTCACGCGCTACTGCTGACCATGGTTGCCAGGGACAAGAAGGAAGAGGAGCTCGCCAGGACCCGTGGCGATCTGCTGGAGACGCAGGAGCAGCTCGCCAAGGCCCGTATGGATCTGCTTCGTGCTCGTCATCACCTTGTTGATGGCCAGCGGCAGCCTACTACTGGTGAGACTAGATGCTTGTCAATTTTTCTACTGTTCTGAATGGCTTGGTGTGTAACCCAACTTTGTTGCGTGCAGCCGGAGCCGGAGGCAGCCGGGGGCTGGCAGGTAATTACCTCCTACGCGGCGCCGATGGTGAGGAGTCTCCGTTGAGGTCCCAGTCCCACGGCCCAATGGCGATCACCGAGGTAGCGCCCTGGTGCTCCTGGCGTTCCCCGTGTTCTTTCTCCATATCTTTTTGTTTCTGGGCTCCCTTGATCGAACTGTGTTTCAGCCAGTCGCCATACTTGGCCAGGGTCATTGTTGCTCAATGTCAGCTCGATCTGTGTGTTCCAGGTTCCAATTCCTTGTTGTCAACTCATCATGTGGTTTGCTGCAGGTTCCACCTTATCGGGGCGATGACCAACTGGCGGCGGCGAAGCGAAGGAGAGGCGCTGAAGAATCCCAGGCCCAGGGTGAGGCGAGCTTCAGACCGACCCTATGCGAAGCGTGCAATGTCATGATGAACACCAAGCAAGTCATGAAGGACCACTTCGGGGGGAGGAAGCACTGCAGAGCCATGAAGCGGCTGTTGGAATTGGAAGGGCTGGATCGCCGGAGCTGATGACGACGCCGTGGGTATTGGGCAGGTACCAGTATCAGGAACGCAACCGGCCGGCCATGTGTTCTGGACAGTTGTCTTTTGCGCAAGGCTGACCTCCCTTGTTATGCTATTAGGATTAGAACCTCTTCTAGGGTTGTTTTGTAGCCGATGCATGCTGGGGTTGAAGAGTAGGAAGCCTCGGTGTTCTTGGTTGACAGGTCTTAGTAGTTGTGGTTAGGGAATGGCTTGCTGTCGCCAATGTCGGTTGCGGATCAGGTTGATACTCTTTTAATACTCACTCTAGCTATGCCCATCGATGGAACAGGGGAACTTCCCCTGGGTCGAGTTGCTTGTTATTGTTTCATGGATTTCTGTCAATTGCTCTGCAGTAGCAACGAGTGTTAGCTAAGTGATGATATCTTGCCCTAATAACAGCTCCCATGGATGCTCTTGCTGCTGCAAATTCAACAACATCACCGAGATTTGGAGGTTGAGATTACGTACACGCACTGCTGCAGCAGCGCAAGCCTGAAAAAGTTGCAACCTAGACAACACATGAAGCTCGACGACGTGCGGAGCCCGTGGCGACGGTGGCGCAGCAGGAGTGCCGTCGTCCGGGGCGGTGAACAGGATGTCCACGGCGACGTGCCCCGGGCCCGGCTTCGGCTCGGGGGTGCAGCTTCCGGCGTCGGCGTCCATGCCGGGAATGATGAGCACGGCGGCGTGTGGGGCCCGTGGCGGTGGCGCAGCTAGAGCGCCGTCCGGGGCGCGGCGTGACGGCGGCGCACGGAATGCCCACGGCGACGTGGCCCGCTTCGGCTGTGGCGACGGCGGCGTTGCAGGATCTTCTGCCGAGACATGACAGCTTGAATTGGTTGTGTTTCTTTCGACAAGCATCAAGCGGCCTTTACAAACTTTTTTGGAGCTACAAAGTTCGCTGCCGCTAAGCTGATTTGGAAATCGTGGGCACCAATAGAAGTGAAAATTTTCATCTGGAGCGGTTGTCGACGGCTGATAGAAGGCATCGACATGGGTTACAGGGAAACACGGAGTGTACATTCTGTGAACAGGAGCTAGAAACAGCAGTGCACTTGCTAGCTGCTTGCCCTTACACAAAGGAGGTTTGGCACATCGTCTCGACAGTGCTGCACATACAGAACACCACCTCACTGTCTGAAGCCTCTTTAATGGACTACTGGGTACATAAGCGGCGAGCCATGAGCAAATCACTAAGAAAAGGGATGGACTCATTGTTTATGTTGATCTCCTGGACAATTTGGAAACAGCGGAACGACAAAAATTTTGATAGAGCCCCAAAAAGAAATCCTCTACAACTGACTGAGCTAATCCGAGAACAAGCTGCTGATTGGTGCGCGGCAGGAGCCAAACACTTAGCAATGTTCCAGTGGCCGCGACAACAGCATGACGATGCCGAAGCAACGGTACCTTAGTGGTTTCTTACCCTGACCTTTGTGTGTAAACGGATGTAATTAAGTTGCCGTGTAAGCTCAAGGTAAATTTCAAAATTGTGTGCGTGAGCCCGGTAGGCCCGCGTTGTAATAATTCTATTCATTCTTCTTAATACAAAGGTACGCAGCTCTCCTGTGTATTCTCGAAAAAAAACAAACTTCTACAGAGGAGGCGGCGCGTCGGAGTGCGTCGCATGGATGCAGAGGCAGCGGCGCATGGAGGTGGCGGTTGCGCTACCGGACGACGCACCAGAACTCCCATGCAGGGGCGACGAGTGCGTGTGTGGCTGGGTGGAGTGGAGGCCGTGAGCGGTGCGGCTCACTTCGCGGCACCAGATCGATGGTACCATCGAGAATGGTGGTGTTGGCGGCGGCTGCGACCCGGTCAGTAGATCTGGTGCCCTGGAGGCCAGATCCGGCGAGTGCGCGTGTGCGGAGTCAAGAAAGCGGAGGCCGTAGAGTCAATGAGGTGGCGGCGGTGATGGCCATGAGTGGATGCGTAGAAGGCGGCCATTCGTGCAGGTGCGTCTGTGGGTTAGGCGCGGCACAAGGAGGCCGTAGTGGCGCCCAGCGCGGCGCGAGAAGGTGGAGCGGTGCCGGCAAGGACGGGCGCTCAAAGGCCACGAGGCGAGGCCATGGCCGCGTGGTGCCATGGCGGTGCGAGTTGTGCGGTGGGCCTGGTGTGGGTCTTGACAGCGACCCGCGACGAGGAGGATCTACGCTGGTGGTGGAGTGGCGTTGCTGTCGGCGTTCAACTGTGTGTGAGGTGGGTTGTGTGCAAACGTTGGCGACGACGGCGACACCTTTGGGCGTTGTTCCCCTCCTTGGAGGCGTTGTCTTGGTGTTTTTGCACACCCCTCCTCTGGTCGACGTTTGATACGTTTCGCCAAGGTGATGAGCCATTATCTCTGAAAACTTTATGTTTGTGCACGTGGTGCAGCTGAGATTCCAGCGGCAGCAAGGTGGAGGTGAAGTTAGTGGAGTAGCTCAGTGGCACCATGTCACCCCCGACGGCAAAGCAAGTCCGGATCCTTGGCGTGGAGTCCAACGGCGGAAGTGGCGAGACCCTGTTCCCTTTAAGGTGATGTGTCCGAGGAGTGGTGTGCGACGGTGGATGTGGCGAGGTCCTCACACGTTCAAGTTGCCTTGGAGGGCCAGGACCCGGTGTGGTGTTTTGGTCGCTTGGTGTAAATGGTGCTGCAGCGGTGCTTCGGCATTAGATCCTGCATAGCGGTGACCTCTTCGGTATGGTGCAGTGTGCTCTTCATTTGACTTTTGCCGACGCAAGGCCGTGGATTGGGAGATCGGCGACTGTGTGTGCGTGACCTGAGGATGACGGCGGTATGGTGGAGGAGTCGTGGTAACTACACAGCTTGCAGCAGACTGCGGTGGCCAATCCTGCGTGGCAGCGGTTAGTTCGACGTGGGACATCCTCGGGGATGACATCGCTGGCGATGAGAGCTACTTGTTGGCGTTTTCTCCCAAGTTGTGGTGCTGTGGCATAGTAGTCGGTACTTGTCAATGTCTCAATCTAACCGCCCACAAAGTTTGTTTTGTTTCGAGTTGAGTTGAGTTCGGCACGATCCGTTGGTTACCATTGTTACTTTGTTGTTGTACTCGGTCTGAGCTCATTTTTCTTTTTAATATAATCGGCAGCTCTCCAACTTGATTTGTTTTTTTAAAAAAAAAGAAAGAACACGCGAGCAAAGAACATCGTGACCACGAGGAACGGCGCGCCGCTCGCCCGGACACGGCCTACAGCAGGATCAGCGCCGGCACGGCCAGCGCCATGGATAATGACGATGATCACGACGACATGCGGGACCTGTGGCGGTGGCGCGGTAGGAGCATTGTCCGGGATCGCGACGGGGCACGAGATGTCCACGGGGACGTGCCCCCAGCTTCAACTTGGTGGGCCATGCCGTGAATGGTTAGAACAGCGGGACATGGTATCTGTATCCACCAAGACGTGTCCCGGCGTCGGAAGTGGCGGCGGCGGTAGCTGGAAGTCGAGCCGTCCGACTCAGGGGCCTTTCGCAAATACGAATCCAAAAATATTTACAAATAGACCCCTAAATTAGATCGCGATCAATCCAAATCAAGAGGCTTTTCGAAAATATGTGTTACAAAATTTTAAAACACATCCCTAAATTGGATATTGGATCGTGATCAATAATCGTGATCCAAGGATCCTTTTGTAAATATTCCGGGGATGCGCTGAGAGCAGACGACGAGCCCGCGACGCCCCGGCCGCGCAAGCGCTCGAAGCCGGCAGGCGGCAGCCACCAATGAGCGCCGCAAGCCCCCTGCCCTCGGCTTAGCATGCCGGAAGCGCCGACATCGCCTGGCCCCACGACGCCGTCCGCAGCCACGCCGCCACGTTGCGCACCCTTCTCCTCGGTTGATTAATGATTATGGGCCAGGTGCGGGAGGAGATCGGGAAGCAGCTTCCTGTGTTTCTCACCTGCTTCGACTGGGCACCGGGAAAAGCGACGCCGGCTGCTTGGATTGTTGGAGAGGGGATGCAATGCGATGTATTGCTGTTGCTACTGGCTTCTGATTGGAGGGGGAGGAGAGAAGCTGGTTGCTTTGTTTCACCGTGAAGGAAAACAGAGGAGGGAGTTGCTTGTTGTGTCATGGGATTTCTTCTGTCAATTGTTTTTTCAGTTTTCCTCCTCGCTTCGTGCAAAAGGTTGCAACCGGAGTTACTAGGTTCCTCAAGTCAGCTATTTAAGCTGGTTCAACTCCCTCTCCTCTCCGTTTTCAGTTTGGGACTGTCTCCTGGCGCTACAGTGTTTCTCGTCGCTACCGTAGCCGCATGCTGCAGTAACGCAAATCTGGCCTGGGCCAGTGGGATGTCACTGTTAGCTAAGTGTGATGATGTTGCAGTAATAACAGCTCTCATTGATGCTCTTGATCCTGCAAATCCAGCAACATCACCGAAATTTGGGGATTGAGATGTTCGGAGAGTAGCTATCGACTTCCCTTGATTGGTTCAGTTCTAGGTGGATCTTGCTTTTCTTTTGCCACGCATCAAGCATGCCATGGATGTTTTTTTACGGAGGAAATACATATACACATTGCTTCAGCATCACAATCACAGTCACCGGCCGCGCTGGAGTTCATGGCCAGAGCCTTTCCATGGCCGATGTCGAACGCCAAGACGACGAGCTGGCCCTCCGCCTCCGCCCCCGCCGCCGGCCGCGCCCGCTGGTCCGCCACCCAGATGCCGAAGAGCGCGGCCGTGAACACGCCGGCGAAGAGCATCGCGGCCATGACGAACGGCGCGCGCCGCTGACCCCGGACACGGCCTGCAGCAGGAGCACGGCCAGGGCCATGCACGCGACCCACAGGCCCCGCACCAGCGCCCTCGCCATGGGGCTGACGGCCGTCGGCACCTCTGCGCCACGTGTTGTGGAGCAGCTCGTGGAGGCGGCGGCGGCCGTGGAGCACGACGACGTGCGGGGCGGGGCCTGTGGCGGCGGTGGCGCAGGAGGAACGCCGTCCGGGGCGGCGACGTGTGGGGCCTGCAGGTCCTGCCACCGGCTCGGCACCGTTTCGTTCTCTCTCTCTCTCTCGGTCTCTGGCTCAACTTGGACGAGTAGATTCCCACGCACTAGAACAATGTGCTTTTGCAATTTTGCAATCACAAAACTCTAGTACCAGGTATCCAAAAGAACAAATTGAATTTAACAATCAGCAAATATTTCAAAACAACCAAACACACGTTGCTTCAGCTTCGCAGGCCTGAATAAAACACACGACTCATTGACTTGGTTGTTTTTGTTTCGACAAGCATCAAGCAGCCTTGAAATCTGTGGCAGTGGCTCATGCCAGTGGCTCATCAAATGCTTGTGCTCGATGTAACAAGGCCCTTCTGGTTCAATATTGGTGATGCCTCGCGCAATGATGATAATCTGTTGTGGCAAACTTGTGCAACTGAATTTACATGTACCTTTGCAAAATGCAGTCCTTGTTGAGGTGGCATATTCCACTGTTAATTTGAGGGCATGTAGGAGAGCGCGTAAAGGATTGATATATATTCTGTGTGCTCTCTGGATAGAGATTCATCAATAGGATTCAGACCCTTGCTCTTTTCCATGAGAAGGAATTCAGTAACTTTGTCTGCTACTCGGCTTCGGTGCTTCCAACTGAAGGGATGGAGCAGTCAATGTGTTTAACTTTGGTCACATTTGCCTTCTTTTCTTGCTCAATTTATGATCCATCACAACAGAGCATCATATTCATTATGCATATGCTTCTTGGCTGGTCATCAATTGATGGAATACTAAGGGATGTTTTCAACAATGCATCATCAGTTCTGAAGTGGTATGGAGAATACACCATGAACTTGGAAATGAAACTAATAGGAGAAGCTGTGCGCAGTCATCTGTATCAAGTGAAACTAGTCAAGTGCTGATGCAGTTCCTGTTAACGGAAAAAAGTAAAACGGAGATGTGCTTGCTCTATTTTCAGTCCCATCCACGGCTACAGCAGTGCGGTTCGTTCCGTCAAAATCCCAAGCACCCTTCCATTCAAATTTCGACCACATTTGACTGATGCGATTTAACTCCTTAATGGTCGCCAGTCACGCATTCGATTCGTGCACAAATGCATCCAATCTTTGGTCCACACCCAATCACGAAACCATTACCATGCTCCAGATCCTCCACCAAATTGTAAGTTTGGAACTCAGGTTGAAACAGCACGTAGTCAACCTTTGTAGCCTAACAGATCAAACGACACAAAAGGGCATAGAATTTTCCAAACAGGCAAAACTTTACGGTTTCAAAGAACACTGAATTCAATCCGCGCTTGGAACACAGCCACCAAAAGAGTCGCTACAAGTATTTCAGGAACCCAAATAGCTCATCAGATATCCTAGGGATAAACATCCTCCAGTAAAACACAGTGCAAAGGTTTTGGATACTCAAGACATAAGCTAGGCCAATATGATGACAAGGAGTTTATCTCTTCTTCGACACACCAACAGTCTTTCCACGCCTTCCGGTGGTCTTGGTGTGCTGTCCACGGACACGCAGGCCCCAGTAGTGACGCAGACCACGGTGGTTCCTGGATAACAAGGGCTTTTTGTTACAAGACAGTCATATAATGAAAAAAAACTGCAACAGAATGGAGGTTTATAAACCACAGGTGAGCATATTCTGTGCAAAGAGCAGCTGGAGGTTTCGAGACAAATGAATAGGCTTTTCATCACAATTACACAATTAAACAGACTAGGTACATTTATGAACGGAATTAAAAGCAGCTAGTATCTCTGGCAAAGCCGTGACGATGAATATGTGTGAATGCAAAGCAACATACAACAAAAGGTGTTCCCAATAGACTCACCTGATCTTCTTCAGCCTCTCAAGGTCATCCCTGAGCTTCATGTCAAGGGCATTGGAAACGACCTGGGAGAACCTACCATCCTTGTAGTCCTTCTTCCTGTTGAGGAACCAGTCGGGGACCTTGAACTGGCGGGGGTTGGCAACCACAGTCATGAGGCGCTCAAGTTCATCTGGGGTCAGCTCACCAGCCCTGCACAAAAATATAATCATCAGAGATATATACTTCGTGCAATGGGTTTTCTACCTATAACAACCCACTGGCACAGCCAGCTAATGTAGCACATAGAAAAATTGGTTGGAAAGTGGTTTGCTTGAGAAAACTAAAAGGTTGCAAAATGCCAAGACTTCTGCGATGGTTAATGTCTAAGGCGGCAGGCGTTCTTAAAGAAAATCACCTTCCAATGGGCTTCACTACATTTTCTCAAACAGTATTCAGAAAGGCATCTAAGAATAGCTGCAGACCTACAGATGACTGCTACAAGTGAACATTCAATAGATACAGTAAATCCCCAGCTGCAAAGCTTGAAACAGGGGAAAACCAAATTGAACTAATAGAAGCCACGGTTTCTTAGATTAACTGCGCCAATCACAATTTGTCAATATATGTTCCTATTAAATTTTTAAGCGCAAAAAAAAACTATTGTCCAACTAGACCTGAAAGCAAAACAAACCTAAATTCAGGATAACTAAGAACATTGAACGATTTACTGATCATGTTTCTTTCTTGAATTGAAGTGAATGAGAACAAGCACTCTTCACAAGAAACTGATCAAAACTAGGTTCTATATTGTTAAGATTCTAGAGCTACAGCGTGAATAACTTCCAGTGCCTACAACGAAAGCTACGGCACTTAAGATAAAGTTAGCAGGGGTTTTAATCAACTTGTTAAGTTGGAACAAACTTCAGTTTCACAATGAAACTACTCTTCCAAACACCACAGTTATGTTGGCAAATTAGATGTGATAAATAGCATGTTACACATAAGCAAAGAAGGGAAATTACCATTTAAAACTAAATTATGAGCCTATGTCAATACATCTGTGCAACAGCAGACATTCAATCCCTCACACAGCATCAATCATTCCTCGTTTATTACTCAACAAACAGGATCTTAATGTCAAAAGTACTAATATCTAAAAAAAGGGTCTAACCTCTTAGACTCAAATTCTTAATCAGATGGCCGTTGCTCAAAACCTATCAAGCTGCAGCTGCTTCTCTAGCCCTCTCCAATCCACGACTAAATGGGAGCGATCTCCCCCAAAACTCCCGACGAACCACCCACAAATCAAACAAGCAATCACCGATAGCACCCCTTCCCGCCACGATCCAAAGGCTTCCGCTACATGAACCAACCCCAAAAGCCATTTGAAAACTCACCGCTTGTTCATGTCGATGTCGGCCTTCTTGCAGACGATGTTGGAGAAGCGGCGGCCAACACCCTTGATGGAGGTGAGCGCGAACATGATCTTCTGCTTGCCATCCACGTTGGTGTTGAGCAGACGCAGGATGTGCTGGAAGTCCTCCCCCGCGATCAGCGACTGCAAAACCAACCCCAGCCGCGCGTCAGACGAAACCACCGACCCCGTGACGGCTCAGCGCGTCCGCGAAGGAGGGCGGAGCTTACCATGGCGGCAGCGGCTGGCGGAGCTCGGGCACGCGCCGGAGTTCGAGGAAGCGGCGGCGGCGAGGGGCTGCGGCTGCGCTGGGTAGGGTTTCAGAGAGGGGGCGGCGGCGTAGGCGGGAGCGTTTTATAGTGGGAGTGTGAGCGGGTGGAAGTAACCCTAGGGGCCGCGGGTCGACGGCTAGGATGGATGCGGGATGGGATCGAGGGGAGTGGATCCAGTGGGCTTAACGGGCTCTTTTGTTTCAGGTTGGGCCGGAACGGGGCCGTTAACAACATTGAGCCCATTGAACAGGATTTTTACCCTTTTTTTCTTTTTTTCCCGGGGCTTCGCTTTTTCTTTTTTGTTCTTGTTTTGGCCATGTTTTTTTTTAATATTTGAACGTGACTTGGTTTCAAAACTATAATACTAAATTTAAACTTATAGATTGCAAGCCAGATCGCCAAAATTCGAGGAATAAGGTTAGATTCTTGTTTGGCTTGAGAAATGAAATGGATTGATACATCACCACCTCATTTCTTATATAAACAAGGGAACGGGATCATCCACCGAATTTTACAGAATCGACTCAAGATGGACCATCCCAGGATGAGGTGATTCCTCAAACAAAACACCACATTAGAGCTCAAACCAGCATTCCATCTTCTGATCCTCTCTGCAGTGTCGCACGCTTGATGCTAATACCCGGAATTTTCGTTACTGGTACTGCACAAGCAGAACAATTGCAAAGGATCATATAGAAAGGATACCTTTTCAAAGTTCTGTACAGGATATGTTGCGAAGGATCATATGCCCCATGTCGGCATGTCTACATTCTAAACATCCATATACCATCTTCAGAGAGTTCAGGTGGACCAGGATAACAGAGAACTCCCACCTAGGAGTATGTATGTATGTACAGCAAAAAAATGACCCAGCTTGCAGGTCTCCCTTGTCCATATTCTACGGCGCAGTCTAACATCTACTCCAAAAGGCTTCATGATCTACAGCCTCAGAAGAACCACCAAAAGTCCTGAAACATCGACGAGCCACAGCTGCAAAAGTGGACACTGTCAGTACAGAAAATAAAGCAAGTCCTTTTGAGTTAAAGATCGTGAGGAACAAACAACTAAGCGTATAATAGTGTAAGGACTGCAAAAGGGAAATCTCAGAATTGAACTGAAAGAAAATGACGAAATACCCTTGGAACTAGAATCATGCCAGATCATTGAACAGTTTGATGAGAATTTAGGGAAATTTAAACAGCCACTGCGATCTAGCTAATTTTCTTTCCCATCTAAGGCAAATCCAGCTTACTGAAGAAGTAACACCTAGCACTGATCACTAATAGTTTCGGACTAGCTATCACAGCATCATCTAAACAATGTCTAAGCACCAACATAGGATAGTCAAACTGCAATCCTTTCTGGCTATTCAGATATTCTTGCCCATGACAAGGGCAGACGAAAACCAACAAAGGAACTTTCGAACAAGAACTTGTCAGTCCTCTTCTAGCAAGTATTGCATCACCTATGAAGACACATAAATCTTAGAATAACTGGCAGTAAATAAGCATTGATCGTAAAGAAATGCAACTCAGCAATCCAGTTTCTTTTTTATTTATCTTGTCTAAAATAGAATTGAGATGTCATAAGTTCAATTGTCTGATTTACAAAAAATCCTGGATCATAACTGTGACAAACTGTCAAGTTTCATGACCCATACCTGACTTCAGATGAAGCTTAATTCAACTGCAACTACATCAATTCATAGCCAAGAGTTATATGACTACATTAGAATTCAGAACATGTCTTCCACAAGTTGCTGCCACAAGAGAAGCATGTAAATTACAGCTACTGGCGACAAACTGGCAAATATGCACTCAATTCAATAGCCAAACAAAAAGTTAAAAAGCGCAATGTAAGGAACCATTTCATAAATAAGGTTGCTTAATGATATATTGCATTCTCTAGAATCATACCTTTCACAGCAGAAAACAAAACATCATGCATTGACAGGTTCTCTAGAAGCTAGGTCACTTTCCCTGTTACTGCATATGGCATCCTCTCCACAAAGTTGACCCTCCCCACAAGTTTGAGTAGGCTTAACCACAACCTTACAAACAGCATTTGAAATGTCAAGCATGGGAGCTGATTTTCCAGCTTCATTGCAACTCTCAACTGTCATTCCCACTTTCATAGCCACGCCACCCGTTTCAACCATATCACTTGTAAATGACTTTGACTCAGTCAACTTCTCCAAGATATCTTTACAACTAGGATGTTTCAAACCTGGTAAAAGTGAACCAACTTTGTCCTTGATAATCTCTGTTTGCTTAATAGATCCCTTCACAGATACTCCACTGTCAACTGCAGAAGCTCTGTGATCCTCACTAGTATCTTTATCTATATAGGAATCTTTTGATGTTCCATTTACTATATTAGTTCTATCTTCCAAACTTTTAGCTTCCATTGAGCTTTGAATAGAACCATCAGCAACCACAGTCTTCAGCTCGTGACTATCAGGCTTTTCATCCATAATGACTAGAGGTGTGTTAGTGTCAACAGGAGCCGCACCAGATTTCTCATGCTCTTGATTGGCACAGTGAATAGATGGAGAATCGGATGTCAGATTAGATTCAGTTTTGCCTGCTATGGGAGCAGCTCCAACAAAAAGTTCACTAGATGGACGATTTTCAATTTTCCCAACCTCATTAGATAAACAAGAACATGGATCCATGGTCCCAACCTCACGTGAATTTGAATGACAGGAATTTGGTTTATCTTCACACTTCTGTTCTGCAACAGTGTTTTCAGTAATTAATTTCCCATTTATTTCTCTGCATTTCTCTTCTTGAGTGTTGTCTGCTTCAGCCTTCAACTGCATGTTATCTCCACAATTAACTCCTGGAAGTGTATGCAACTCATCATCACCTACAGACACTGGGGATGTCCTTTCTAGAGTTCTCTTTACGTCATTTTCTTCAGCAGCAGGAGGCTGGTCAGATGTCAAACATGCTGAATTCCCATTTAAGGAGCGAGGACTCTCGTGACACTTAATTTCAAGATCATTAGCAACATCAAATTCACGCGAAACAGAACAGGTGTCGC
>NC_028451.1:3791728-3866668 GCF_000263155.2 Setaria italica | reverse complement strand
GTTCAGACATGAAACTAAGCATTACCCAAAGAAATGAAATTACAAGCACAAGAGAATTGATCTTAGAACAGTTTGGTATTGCAACCTGGCTTGGCAGTGGTCTGTCCATCAACTTTACCAGTTGGCAGTAACCTTTTCTCTAGTAGACCGGTGCCATTGATAATCAAGAGATTTACCGACTTGATTTTTTTATTCTTGGAAGGTTCAACAGGCTTGAAACCAAACACAGTTGTCCAAGTGTTTTCCATTTCTGGTACCGCAGATATTACTAATTTTCGAACATTGAGAGAGCAAAGGGCCTACAAAACAATAAAATTATACCAAAGCATGTCAGAAAGTCTGAAAACAAGATTGTGAATACATGTGTGCTACAAAAGCAAGAAATTTAGCCTCATTACGTGGGTTTTAGTTTGGGAAAGTCAAAGACAAGGCTACCTTGAAGTCAGTTGGTGGATCTCTTCTTCTGAACAACAGAAAAACAAGGAACTAGACCATAGGATTTTGTACAATACCTCGGCCTCATAAAGATACGATAGAATTGATGCCATTTCAGATTAAACCCATTTTAGATGTTGCGATACGCTCTTTGTTATAAACACACATGGATGTTCAATTATAAGGCAACACATAATTCGCACAGTTGTCTGCTAATAGGTATGCCAGTCAATTTAGGAAACATACTAGGGTACAGATGATGCATCTAACAATTTCAAGTCATGTGAAGAAAGACTCAAGAGACATGTTGGTACTAATGCGTGAATAAGATCAATTCTGCAAACATACTAGAACTGCATGTATAAACATCAGCAGCCCACATGAAGATAAGCTGGAATAAAGAAAGGCAGAAATATATTTGAAGGACATGGGAAGTACAACACAATACGCAAGGAGAAACATATGACAGCAAGCAGAGCAAGCACTAGTACTCACATGAATGTACAACTAAGAAGAGAAAGCAAATTACCGATTCAATTCCATTGAGTAGTCGACGGCACATCCCTTGGTGCCTATACATGCCTCTTGTGCCTATGAATGGCATTTCTGCCAAATCAGTTCCGTGAATCCTGATTCATGCAGAAAAAAATAAATGAAGCATTTTAGAACTGAAATTATGTTAGGATTCATAAATTCATAACAAGAACAAGAAATGAGGGGCAAGTTTGTAAGTTTCACATTATTTATTATGCGTCACAAGTAGCGGTTGGTCAGGAATGAAGAACAAATACCAAACTTCAAAAACAATAGTAGATTAACTGCCTATACAACGGATACAAATTACTGGTGAAATGGAAGACATGTGAAACTCAAATATCATGCTAAAGAGCACCCTAGACACAAATTTTCTGTATACACATGTTGCAGGCAGAAGTTGAATTGAATAATCGTGACACAACAGATGGGGATGGCTAACACACTGGCATCTAAGTTCATTAGCATATAGCTAACCAAATGACTGGTGGAGTGCTATAGAAATCTGTATTACACCCTGACAGGGTACTTGTTTTGTGCCTACTGCCACGGGGGCCACACACATAACAAGGCAGTAAGCACTTCCTGGCAACCACCGAAACTCCTTTCAAACCGAGAAAATACAAATGTACCTTACAGATGCCGCGGATATTACTTCGTCACCCCGTTCCAGGATAAATGTATAGAAGCCACTAAAGTCTAAACGACTGATATCGGACCTGCAATAGCAGATTACAGAATTTCAATAAGTGATTTACATTGGGGAGAAAAAAGAAAAATGGCACATCTAGAATGGCTATGAAGAACAACATGGAGTATAAGGAATACTAAGATAAAGATGAAAGATCTAGGAACGATAACACTTGCTCCCCAAATATGTACTTCCTAGAGCCCATGAACCCAAATTTGAATTGACTTTCATATAGAGATGCTCTTGCAAACATAAAGAATAGAGAAGGTTAAGAAAACAAGATTCCCAGCTTCTAAGAGTTTTTGAACTTCCATTCGAATTGCAACTAGCTTAGGAAAACCATTCATTTTGATTTTTAATGGAGCTACAACCACAATGAATCAAGAACACAAAAACATACTTACCCACAGTTATATACAACATTATGAATCATATTAATTCCACTTCTCTCATCAATGTGTGGCCGAAAGCACTCATCCATAACTGCGAAAGCAAGGGCTGTCTTTGAGCTGCAATGGACCGACTGTGCTTTATTTTTGGGGCGTATGGCCTGATCATTAGCAAAACAGCGAACCAGACTCCATGAAAATCCAGCCTCGATATCATTCTTTATCCCAAGAAGCTTTTTTAGTCGTTTATAAACCTGTGTTATTTCAACGAACAGAACAGCTTTAGTGTCCATGTGTTTTAAAAATTAATATACATATACAGCTAAGAACCAGCAAATACATACATTTCTCAAGACATTAACCATGATTAACAAGATGTATAAGGTAAAACAGGAAATCCCGCATGCTGATATGTTGAATGCTAAGGCAAATTTATAACATGATAGATATACATGCACATTTTTTTTATCAGCTGCAAATTTCCTGGAGATTTATTGATATAATGCTTTAATATAAGCCTTAAAGGGCATGATTCTGACCAGCCATGCAGCTCAGAAACATCATCATCATCTAGATATAATAAAGTATGAATATTAATATATTCTACCCAAGAAATTCTGAAGTATCAAGCGTAACAGAACACCTTAAGATTCATCAGTTAAGCGCCTGAAGCCATTCAGCAATAGTAAGCATCAATAACGCACTGAATGCGAATTTGGAAAGAATCTATATTTGCTGCAGATGATTTTGCTGGGGATCCATGTAATAAAGTATGCATTCCATCATGTAAGCGAGATTTCTTATGCCATACATTCCCAGAAATACAGGAGGACCAAAATTTTCTCAGATTAATTGGCATGCATCCACTAAACCTGAGGTTTGATGCATGATATGTTCCCATCATACAGAAGTAAAAGACCTTTTTAGTGCAGGTTACTATGAGACTGAAATAGATTGACACTAGTAATTGCAGGTATTCTCATCTCCCTATGCATTACCAAACCCTTAAATGACAAAAAATCATGCAATCTCAAAACTTAGTGTGTTGTTAAACCACCAACCATTGAATCATGTGCATATTGGCACATGTGATGGCAGAATGGCACACAAATTGTGCAGGAAAATACTAAACAAGATTATTGCAAGTTGCAACAAAAAAAATGAACTAAGTAAAACTTTGTACCTTTCCACATCCTGGACTGCAAAAGCAATCAATCGAGGTACTGGGTTTGGTACAAACGGAGTCACTCCCGGTTCCGGGTGAACAAGCTTGGTGGTCTGCAGACTTGTTGTGTAAGGCAATATACAAGTGAACATTGCAAGAGAGAGAGCTGCACGTAGTAGAAAATCTTACATTTCCTTGAACATTGCAAGCAAGAAAGTAACTCAGGAGAAGATGTCTTTTCTTGGGCAGAACCACAGAACCTACATAAACAGCTGCGACAATACCAATCTCCACAGGGCATCTGCAGAGGCAATTCACATAAATTAAATTAATACATAAAAGCATGCAACCACAGAATAGTCATTGCAGGTATGTGTATGGTTACCTCAATTCCCAAACAATCCAAGTGAAAAGTTGAGGGGCAGTGATCGCAGCACACCAAATTACCACCATCCCCACAAATAGCACAAGTGTCATCATGTTCATCATCACCAAGATCTATCTTGTAGAATCCTTTCTTTTCATATCGTGTGTGCTTCTCCCATGCATCGTGTAAGCATTGCAACAAAGAAACCCTACCACCTTCTACAAAGATGTTTGCATAGGGCTGCTTCTCTTTCGAACCAGCATGAAGTTCAAACTTCATGGCTGTTAGAATCTTGGAACAGCATCCACAGAAAATACCCTTCCTGGTAATTTTACCCTGCAACATTGCCCTTGTTCTCTTATTGTTCATGTATTTGACCTCTGTGTCTTCAGAAATAACCCCCAGATCTATCATCCATGAATATACTGTCCGCTTCCATTCATATGGAATATAGCCATCCATGTTATCTTCCATATTATGAGTACCCCCGCGGACAAGAAGCCCACATCTCCGATGCTTGATTTTTACCCCATCATCCCTGTTCTGGTGCTTCTTTCTAGAACTTCTATCAGCAAGGATATCTTTTGAGCCTTTGCTTCTGTTGGCCCCAGGTTTCTTTTTAGCACCATAAATTTCTTTATTCGTCCTTCTCCTAACTATGTTCTTTTTCAGCATTGCTAGATCATCCGTTGATATGGCATCTGAAGCACCTGGCATAATATTCTTAAGCTTAGATGAACAGCCCATATCGCGTTGATTTTGAAACTGCTCTTGGTAAACTGCATAAGCCTTAGTGATTGACCAGTAGCCAGTCCCTTCAGGAGAAACATAGACAGAGTCTTCGTAATCTTTGTTTTTCCTTTGTCTTAGCTCAATATTCCATCCATTATCTAAAAGCAAGCGTTTTATCTGGTTCCTGACATCCTGTTTGAGTTTGTTGACAGGTCCTCCCCTTGGCTTCTTCATTCCAAGCTTGTTGAGCACAGGGCCAGATGTGCCTTGCAGGTCAATGGCTTTTGATTTTGCCTTCTTCGATAAATTTCCCTGCAACCCTTTATGCTCTAGCAATCTCTTTTTTAGATTCTTGTGCTCAATTGATTTAGTATTCTCATCTTTCTGACTCAGAGAAGCCTGATGATGCTTTACTGAGGAGTTCTTCAGTTGTTGCTTTGAATTTTGCTGTTTCATTTTCTGGCCCAAAGAAATTCCCACTACGCTTGGATCACTTTTCCTCAACATGATGGGAGAGACTAGATTTCCCATAACTTTCTTCTCACCATTTGCATCCTGCTTCTGAAACTCTGCAATAGCACCACTTTTCTCCTCATATTCTTTATAGCTCTCATTGCTTTCTCCAGCCACCCTACTGCTACTGGGCTGAAACTTCTCAGGACCAGTTTCCAAGTCCATGGTAGAGTTCTTCATCGCCTTGTGACCACTAAACTCTCCATCCAACTTAGTTTTATTGGTAAGAATCTTGCCATCACTGGACTCCTTATCCACCCTGGAGTTCTTCATCACCATCCTGCCATCCCCAGTTTCCCCATCCACCTTATTGTTCCTGGGCAGAAGTTTTCTATCATTAGTCTCCGTCGTCATGCCATTGTTCTTCGGCAGGAGTTTTAAAACCCCTCTCTTTGTTGGAATCCTACCATCACCAGTCTTCTCATCCGCCTTGATATTAGTAGGCAGAACCTTGACATTGCCAGTCTCCCCATCCACCTTAGTTTTCTTCGACAGAATCTTGCCATCACCAGTATCCCTGACCAACTTATCGTTCTTTGGCAATATCTTCAAAACACCCCTTTTCCCTTGCAATCTAATAACCTCCTGTTGGCCAGAATCAGCAGATTTGCCCTGGTCGGTCTTCAACGGTGTCCGTTTTTCATGCTTCTGCAGCTCCACCCATCTCCTCTTGTCATCCAAACTCGATAGCTGCTCTTTCACCTTTGAGGCACTGCTTGCCTTCATATCCACCCCACCTTTATCATCAAGAACTCGCCCTCCCCTTACCTCCGCCTTTTCAAACCGCCACGAAGGGAGCCCCCGGGGCCGCATTTTCCCACCAGTTCCACCCTTAGCTGCACCTCCGCTGCTCCCACTGCCACTACCATGGGCGGCCTCAACTCTGATCTTCTTGGCAACAGGCTGTGGACTGCTCCTCTCAACCTCAACTCCCTTGTTCTTCTCCGAACCCTCTCCATCAGTGGACTTAACCGCTGAAACCTTCTCAGAACTAACAGCCACGGATTCCTCCCCGAACTGATCACCATCACCTCGACCGCCGGCGCCAGCATTGCCCACGGACGCGGCGCCGCCAGCATTCTGCGGCGGCGAGATGCAGAACTCGTCGGCCTCGGAGTCGCTGGACTCCATCACCAAATGCCTCTTCCGCGGCTTCCTCGCGGCCGCCGAGCCGCGCCCATTTCCGTCCGAACCCATAAAAAAAAAAACCCTCCCGAACGAATCCCAAACAGCTCAAACGCTCCGCTCCAAAACCATCGCCGTGCGGCCCTGCGTCACGAACCACGAGAAGAAAAAAATACTCAGCTCGTGAGCGCCCAAGCAATCTCAACCCAACCCTCAACCGAAGCAACGCGAGATAAGAACTCCCAAAAAAAAAAATCCCGCGACGGCGCGGCCTCCGCCCGGCCCGGAAGCCGTTTCCGGGCGGAATTCCGCGCGAGGGAGGACGAGTTGGGGCTCACCTGGATTGCGGGATCGCGGCGGAGGCGGCGGAGCGGTTGGTTCGCGGCGCTGGGGGCTAGGGTTTCGGGGATCGCGGGGGATTTGGGGAAGGATGGGACTGGGAGAAGCCGACGGGGGATTGGCTTCGCCTGCTTCTCGTGCTCGTCGTCGGGAGAGGGCCGTGGGGGTCTAGGGGCTAAAATGGGGGATCCGGGAGGGGGCTGCTTGATAATTTCCCTCGCGCTGTCAATGTTTGCCGTTAACACCCTGGGAGGAGGGTCGGTGTTTTTGCGTGTCAATTTTGGGCTCGGTTTCCCTTTTTCCTTCGTTTTTTTTTTTGAGAAGTAATTATATTTTTTTCCCTCAACAGTATGCACCGCTAAAATACAGAGATAAAATTTGGACGATAACTAATTTACAAGAAATTTTAAAACCAAATCACCAAAGCTAAAAATACAACGAGTGATGCGATAGTCAATGCCAGTGCAAATAGGATAAACTGGGTAGGCAAATACAATAGCAAGATCAATCAAGGTTTCCTCTAAAAATAAAAGTTGTATGGTCAAAGGGAGGATAGGGGGCTTATCACGAGATTGCACGTAAACATTTTGAGAAATTTTAGAGTGCTTGGAAAACGAATTGAAAGTTGATAGCATGCTTTTTGCATATAAAGGCAGTGGTAAAAAAGAATGTGTGTTCCATTGGTGTTAAAGTTTATGCAAAAAAAAACGATAGGTATTTGATCTGCAAATTAGGTAAAATGCTAAAACCTTGATCTCTTATCCCAGCCAGATTTGATGTATAGATGAAAATGCTGATTTTGTTAGCAGCTACGTTTTCATGGCTTTTATGACCATTCTTTATTCCCTCCAACTAGGCAACTAAACTCTGCAACGATCTTTTGGTTGGTGCTAAAGCAACTAACACCTCGTAGTTTAGCATTTCTTGTCACAGACCCATCATCATCTGCCAGCCTTTGCCAGCCTTCATTAGTATGCACCGTACTAACAAGTTCATAGTCTTCTTCCAAAGCAAAACTGCAAAAGGACGTACAATTCAATTTCCAATGGTGACGTATCTAAATTTAAAAGTAAGGCTCCTCACAAAAAAAAAAGTTTAAAAGTAAGGCATTGGAGGACTTACGTTGGGACGAGCTCGATATTTTTCAGATTTTTTAATATAATAAGTATCCTAAATTTATCTATGCATGAGATCAAGCTTCGTTAAAGGGCATACTCCGGGGGAAACTGCCGCTTGGGGATAAAGAAAAAAATGTTGATTTTGGGCTCCTTTGGTAGAGCTCTAGGTAGCTCTGGCTTCTCTGACTCAAGTACTGTGGCGGATGTTGTTGTGCTACTATTCATGGAAGCCATTTTTTCCTCTCCTGCCAAAATGAACTATGGAACGGCTGAAGCCGGTGAAGTCACATTGTTTGACTTCACCGGCTCTGGCTCCTTTGACGCTAGTGGTGGAGCTCAAGCTATGTAAAGTTCCACCAAAAGGGCCCTTTGTGCTATTCAAATCCAAGGAAATCTTTCATGGAGTTGCTTGGATTGAAGGAATAATGCCTCGTTCTCAGATAGATACAATCTAGTAATGCGTGGAATTTTAAAAACTGGCCTTATACATAAAAATGGCATTGCTGGACTTGCTATGAATAATTTTTGAATCATTACATTTTTATAACGACTTTAGTAACACATGGCTGCGGGGGGAAATGGTAAGAAGCATGCCAAAATGACAAATAAAAGAACTGAGGGAGTATTACCGATATACTTTTGTGTGGAAAAATAAGATCCGCAGCACGATGAGGGCTAATGGTCAAGTTTGCAGCTCCGTCCGGTACTGATGACTGAGAAGCTCATTTGGGCTCTTGACTGATCGACTGGGCCGAGGAGGCAAGCTCGCTCGAAGAGCACCATTGGGCTTTGTGGGCCCGCTTAAGGCCCATGTCTCATTCTTGTTTTTCTGATGGCCCATGTCTCGTTCCGATCCGTAGATGATTTGCCTTAAAAAAACATGACGTATATGATATGATATATACTGTAGTCTAAAAGCCCGGATATATATTTTGGCCAGTCACGTACGGGGCTAACAAATCCACAACCAATTTAGGCGGGGCTTTTCTAGCAGCTGCACACTGTCCTCTTTTTTTTTATTTTTTTTTCAGCTAGCATTCTTATTCTGGTTGGCAAGGAACCAAACGCACACATCATTCGATCAACGTCGATGTTAGTTATAATTTCGTTCGTGAGCTGGCTGGTGCGTTGGTTCCGATTACAGGTCGTTTGGCTGTTCAGAATTATAGTTTTTTATATGCACTTAAATGTACGATCCATCTAACTGCGTAGTAAAATATATAAATCTAAAATAAAAATTAAAACGATTTATAATTTGGAACGAAAGGAGTAGTATATTGTGGTGAGCTAGCTTGCACCTACGTGTGCCTGCCTTTCCTTGCTTTATATGAGCCGACGTCAGCTGTGCATGCAAGCCTACGAGCTTTGGTCGAGAGGATTCTAATTGATTGTTAATGATAATGTTTATTGGAGCGCATCTTAATTTGCAACCAAACATATTCTCTAATCATGCATGCAGAAGGATCAAAGATGCCAACCGGCCGGCGTATATACGAACCAACACACCACGCAGCTGGCTCGCTGACAGTGCCAAAAGATGTGGCAACCCGAATCGTCGTCCGTTCGCTCACTCAAAGTATAGTTGCGAACTCAAATCTGTACTGAATTCGTAGCGAGCCATACAATTAAATAAGTTGATCAGGGCAATTCGGCGCGTGATTGGCTGCGGTTTAAGGAACGGTAAGAAGATCAAGTCGGTCAATATAGAAGCATACAGGCCGGTTTGATTGGTTTGCATATGATCCGAGTCAGGATGGAGGATGGATAGAGTTGTTGATTGGTTGGTTGTGCGATGGGCTGCTTTGTGTGGCTGCAAGTGGAGTTCATAGTATTGCCTGTATCAGTTCGGCAAGGGAAGGGCAAGTCTTATGTAGCATGCGGTCTAGAATGGAGGAGGTAATCTGAACGAGACCATACAATAAAAACATGCGGGTGTAGAAACCAATCAAGGCTAACATGCGCAGCGCGGAGCAGGATGGTGCGTCGAATCATGGTATTTGGTCTACCAACCACCCCGATTTCATGTATGCTCCTTTACATGAGCGGAACTTCCTTGAGGTTAAAGGGGGCCACGCCCCCCTCCCATGGTTGAGATTTCTTTCAGTAATCACTTATGTTCACCGCCTATAAGCACTAATACATGCATGTATAATTTGTGTTTATCTCTTAGCTTGGTCCTCTGCAATATCCTTGAAACTCCTTCACTAGTTGTTTAATCAAAAAGGTTGAAACTTGAGGGTATTGACAGTTGTCACAATTAATTTACTGGGCCTCCAAGACCTTATTACTTACAACTACATGAAGTTTGGCTGTAGTGTGAGATTGCATAGCCCTTAACTTTGCCAAGAAAGTTTAACATGATAAGAAAAATACATCCCAAACAGATAATTCTTAAGGTACGGATAACTCAACCAAGGAATCAATTGAGCACCAATTTCTTGCACAATGAGATGAGATGAGCCCCTTACGTGGATGTGAAGCTCAACTCTTGGACACTGTTTGGTTTCACTTATACACAATTTGTAGATGAAAAAAAGAAAAACCCTACCAAAGACTCACTTATTCCTTAGAAGTTGCTCAGCATAGGAGCACGGCTCACTTATTTTCTACTCCCTTCGTCCAAAAAAACAAATCATCCAAAAAATTTTAGGACAGATTAATAAGGAGGTAAAATGACCTCGATTGTCCCTATTTATTAGCCATATTTGACGCTAATGGAATAACTTGGTTTTTTACGGAGGGACTAAGCGGCTTGATCCCCACCCACTCTTTTAGTAAATAAAAATGATTAGAATCGTTAAATATCCAATTAATTATCTCTCCATCGAGCCGTGGTACCCGTGCCTTCCGACAGAGACCGGAGTGTTTACCTCGTATAGGACGGTGACGGCCAGGCCACCACCTCGCCGTATGCAAAGCAGCAAGCCACGGCCTCGGACACTGCTCACCAGAGTGGTGGCACTACTCATTGCCTGGCACGGGACCACCGGTGCCCACCACCTCGTGCAAGGTGGCGGCGTCGGCAGCCGGGCAGCCACCCGCGGTGGCGGACAGCCTCGCCGGCGGTGGGTACATTCCCGGGGTGCACCCTGCACGCCCCCCCACCCCCCTCCTGTTCCCGCCATCCCACGCTGCCCGCCACCACGCCCACGCCGCCTGCTTTCCCCGCCACCTCCCACCCCCCACCGCAGCTCACCAACCCCCACCCACTGACGCCCGGGCCCCATCTTCACCCCTGCCCCATCCGCACGCGGCACGCGCCTACCCTACCCCGCGTAGCCGCGACCTGCCCACTCCCTCACTGCGGCCACTTTACAGTGCCGCAACCGCCACGCGTCGCGCCGCCATTGGCCGGTGGGACCCTCCCACCACCCCACCCACCTCTTTATTCACTCCCACCTCCTCTCGCTTTCCCCTTTCATTCCCCATCCACGCCTCGGGGGCAAAGCAGGAGGGGAATTTCCGGCTAGGGTTTCGCGGATCGAGAGCGGGGAGGGCGGCTAGGGTTTCGGGTCCAGGTCGGCGGCGGCGGCGAGCGGGCCCGGCATGGCCTCGCCGGCGGCGGTGAAGGCGGAGGAGGGGGCGGAGGAGGGGGCGGTGACGGGGGACATGGTGAGCGCGGGGTTCGCGGAGCTCGAGCGCCAGCAGCAGCTGCTGGCCACCTGCACGCGCCTCTACCAGCAGCTCTCCGACCACTTCGGCTCGCTGGAGCGCGGGCTCGCGGCGCGCTCCGACGCGCTCCGCGTGCGCTGCCGGGCCTTCGACGCGCGCACCCACCGCGCGCTCGACGCGCTCCACCGCAGGGAGGCCTCCATCGACGGCTCCGTCTCGCGCGCGCTCGACCACCTCGCCTCCCTCTCCGCCGACAAGGGGGCGGCCCCCGCTGCCGCTGCCGCCGGCGCGGACGCGGACGGGCTCGCGGAGGGCCTGCGGACGCTGTGCGCGCGGATGGACTCCGCGGCGTTCTTGGGCTTCGTGGTGGCCCGCCGCAAGGAGGCGGACGCGCTGCGCGCCGAGATGCCACCGGCCCTGAAGCTCTGCGTGGATCCGGCCAAGTTCGTCATGGACGCCGTCGCCGGCGTGTTCCCCGTCGACCGCCGCGAGGTCCGCAGCCCGGCCGACCTGGCCTGGGCGTGCGTGCTCATCCTCGAGGCCGCCGTGCCGGCGCTGGCCGACCCGGACCCGGAGATCGGCGCCGCGCGCCCGCTCGTGCCGCGGGAGGCGCGGGAGCGCGCGCGGGCCATGGCGAGGGAGTGGAAGGAGGCCGCGGAGAAGAAGGGCGGGGTGGAGGGCGCCAAGCCGCCCGATGCCCATGCCTTCCTGCAGCACGTGGCCACCTTCGCCGTCGCAGAGAGGGAGGACCGCCCGCTGTACCGCAGGATTGTGGTCAGCTTCTCCTGGCGCAGACAGATGCCGCGCCTCGCGCTCACCCTCGGCCTCGAGGAAGAAATGGCTGGTATATACACTTGCTTCTTGCTTGCTGCTAAGCAGCCTGCATTTTTTTTTTTGTTCGTGTCTGTTACTCCACAATTATTTCTGATAGTTCTTTAGGTTCTATCTATGCCAAGCAAGTGCTGGGTTTGATTTGGGGACAATCAAGTGTGCAGTGGTATAAATTGGGCGAGATCTAGCATTTAAATTGTCATCAATAGGGTTAAGTGGTTGGCACCAGTAATTGTAGATCAGAGCAGCAGTAGCATTTCAATAGGCTTTTCAGGGAGGGTAAAAAATACCACACAGGCAAAATGAGGAGAAAAGTTTCTTCTTTATTTTCACTAAGAGCGATTCCAATGGTCTAGCTTAGAGCTATCTCAATTAATTTTTGACTAGTTAAACAATGCAATAAGTATGAGACTAGTGTGGAGTGAAGAGCTAGTCTCGATGCAGTTTTAGTTTTCTCTCACAGCACGAGCTTCAAAGCTGTACATGGGACCCACATCAAGTATGAGCTATCAACTAACTTACACCTGGAGATGCCCTAATGCTCCTGCACTGCTAATTACCCTACTGTGCAAGGGTATGGTAGTAGTACTACGATTAAATCGAGTCTTTTTAGAGTAAGGCATGTCCTTTCCTGGGCTGGGTGGTCTCTGTCATAGCCATGTGCTAGAAAAGGTTGTCTAGTATTTATCAAGTGCTCAGGATAACTGTGTCTTCTGTTCCTGATGGCCATCATTCTTAGTGGCGCTTGTCTTGGGGGCCATTGCTTTAGCCTTTAGATGTCGTCAGATTCTTGTGCCTACAGTACTGTTGCCTTTGAGTGAAAGGCAATTCAGTGTTGCAGTGTCGTTAACAACAAGTTTCTGGACTCCCAGGTTCCAGTGCTGAATAGCCTTCTTTACTCTTCCAACCTGCAACACATACTAGTCTACTACATAGTATTAATTTGTCATGCAGCCACAACACTGATAATTCCATGCATCTGCATGCTGTAACAAATTATTTCTGTTACTAGAATGGAGTTTGCTGCCAAATTCATGGCAGTTTGGTTTTGCTTCCTGGGCATTTCCACTGTTTGCATACGCCAATGCTTATATATTAAATTTGGTGTGTTTTCACGAGCACATAATCGGTCATTGTCTTGTTGAGACTTAAGCAGACTAGTCACTACGTATTTATATACCTTCTTTGTAGATATCATTGAGGAGCTAATTGCTAAGAGGCAGCAGCTTGATGCTGTGAATTTCGCATATGAGGCTGGTCTTCAGGAGAAGTTCCCTCCAATTCCTCTTCTGAAGTCCTACCTAGAAGACTCCAAGAAAACATCATCTATTGCTTCAGATAATTCGAGCACTAGCAGTGGCCAATCAGGGGTATGTCTGATGTCAATTTTTGAACTGTAACTTGTTAACAGTTCTCACATGTGCATAGTGCTATCCGTCATCCACATGTTACTTCTGATTTCAGTTCTTATCACCTTGCCTGTTAATTGGATTCTATTGCGCCTCTCTTTGTTATATGAAACCTAATGGTGTCTGATGTTATTTATCTTGTAGAGCAATGTGAACAAGAAAGAGCAGTCGGCACTGCGAGCTGTTATAAAGTGTGTTGAGGACCGTAAACTGGAAGCTGAGTTTCCACTGGAGGATCTCCGGAAGCAGCTCGAAGAGCTGGAGAAGGCCAAGACCGAGAAGAAAAAGGCAGCATCAAGTGCTTCCAGTGGCGGCAGCAGCGGCCCTGCAACCAAGCGTATCCGTGCAAGCAATGGAGGCCCAATGCCTCCTGCCAAGGCAGGTCGAACTAACAACGCGTCCGTGTCTTCTTTCCCAACTCCCACCACATTTGCCCGCTCTCCCTCCCACACCTCATACGCCACCACTTCCCCTTCCCACACCTCATATGCCACCGCCTCCCCTTCCCACGCATCATACGCCACCGCCTCCCCTTACCCTTATGACAGGGCGGTTGGTCATGGCCTCTACTGCAACCGGAGCCCACCGGCTATCAGGGAGCCATATGTTTACCCAGTTGAGGAGGTAGCCACTGTCAATGTCGGCATCGCGATGCCATACTCCACCCCACCCATGAGCTACCCCACCCCCTATGGTGGGTATGCCAATGGTATGGCAGCTTACAACAATGGAATGGCTCCTGCCTTCCATCAGGCTTACTACCGGTAGGTTCAGTCAGGAAAAAAAAAAGTCGCTGATGAATGACATGACAACAACTAATGATGCCAACGACTCAATCGCGCAATGGCCCTATTTTGTAGTGACTGACTACAACGGTAGATTGGTATCTCAGCTCATATGTCCTTACCACTACTATTAGATGTCTCTGTGTTGTATTAGCGCTCGTCTCATCCTAGAACACTACTTTTTACTGCTACTAAGGAACCTGGATGTAAATTATGTATGGTACCAGCGAGACTCACGTCCTCGCCTTATGTAATTCTATTCGGAACTATGAAAACCCCCCAAAAAAAAATCAGCATGTAATCCTTTATGTACCGTGGACTTGATTAAAAGCGTTTTTAGTTTACCTTTGCTGTGTGATCATTATGGTCTGTGGACATCACTTGAGTTTTGGTTTGAGTCTGTTGAGCACGTTTATTATTTGTTTGTCTTATGTTCAACTGTTGTGCGGCCTGTTCGCTTCAGCTTATTCAGCCGGCTTATCAGCCACCAAACAGTGTTTTCCTCTCACAACAAATTAGCTGTTTCAACAGTGTTTTCCTCTCATAACAAATCAGCCGTTTCAGCTTTTCAGCCGGCTTATAAGCTGAAGCGAACAGGCCCGTGGTCAGCTGGAGTTGGTTTGGAGGGGGGATGGTGGGTGAACTGAAGGTGATGATGGTCTTGTAGGTCACAATGAGTGGGGTGTGGCGGTCACATGGCTCTGCCTGTCCAATTTGGTACCAGTGTAGTGCAAAGAGCAGGCAGGCTAGCAGTTGCATAATGCACGCATGTTCTTCGCACATCAGTGCCTTTGCTGATAGCATTTCATCTCATTTGATGATTCCATTTTGCTTTTGCTGGCCTTTTCTTTTTTGCTAGGAGCTAATGGCGACATCTATACAACCTTATTTTGTTCATATAAACATAGTTATGCTTGTCAAATTTGTCAAGAACGTTGTGCGACTCAGACTGCTGCGCTGCTGCCGTTGACCATCAGCAGCACTATGTCAAATTTGACAAAGCTGCTTGTCAAGAACTACTATTAGATGCTCATCCCTGTTGCTTCAGATGACGAGACTGCTTTGCCGTTGATGAGCATCTTGATCTGATGGTGCTGCATATTTACAAAATATGGCCATCTCCTTTTCTTTTTGGCACATAAGCATGGTTATGCTTACAAAATTTGCCTGGGTTTTTATTTGATTGGCGTGATTTTTGTTCATAGCAACAGGAAGGCAAAGATGCTTTAGCACCTCATCACCCCCCAACACCAATGCTTCCTGGAATCACCAACTTTCTGCACGCGTTGCATCGTGCTTCCCCAGCCTTGCTCTGTTGAGTTTTCTGGTCATACCATCAGCTTTGTTCTCGGCCTTATCCGCGCAGCATCCGCTCTTCTCCAGCCCCGCCTCCGCCGCCGCTCGTCGCGACAGCCGACAGCCCTGCCCCGCCGCCCCTGCGCTGCTACGCTCCATTCTAGCCGCCTCCGTGGCTTTGGCCCCTCTCGCGGCTGTGGGGCCTCGGCATCCTCGCCACAGTTTGGTGGAGTTCAGCTCGGCCTTCGGCATCAGCACCTTTCCCCCAAAATGGCCGTGTGGCCGGCCTCCCTCCTCATCGCCGTTCTCTCGTTCTGCGAGGCAGTACGGGCCATCAGGACGCACGGCGGCGGCGGCGGCTATGTCTCCGCGGTCGGGGACCCCGGCATGCGGCGCGACGGCCTCCGCGTGGCCTGGGAGGCCTGGAACTTTTGCAACGAGGTCGGCCAGGAGGCCCCCGGCATGGGCAGCCCCCGCGGCGCCGACTGCTTCGATCTCGGTTGATGCTCTCTCTCATCTTCTCCTGCCCTTCCATTCTTCCAGTTCCACACGCCGCGGTTTTCCAAGATTCGAATTTCGATTATTCAGCAAGGCTAGCTAAATCTTTGCAGAGACTAGCGCTGGCGAGCACGGCCAGCCGGTGTACGAGGTGGTGCACCGGGTGACCGACGCCGACAACGACCTCCGCGCGGGCAACCCGTTCCCGGGGGCGCCGGCGAACGCGACCGTCACCGACGTCGACCGCTACGCGGCGGCCAAGGAGCTCTACCTCGGTGGCCTGTGCCAGGTGCCTGACAACCCTGCGCCGTGGCAGTTCTGGATGGTCATGCTCAAGAACGGCAACCTCGACACCACCGCGGCCATCTGCCCGGAGAACGGCCGCCGGGCACGCCCGTTCCCGCAGACTTCCCGGTTCCCCTGCCCGGGGGGCGCCGGCCGGTGCATGAACCAGCCGCTGGTGTTCCATAACCGCACCGCGCTCGACGACGCCGGCCGGTGGCTGCGCGGCGGTCTCTTCGGCACCTACGAGCTGGACGCCGCGGATCCCGGCAGCGGCGACGTGTCCTACTACTCCGTCACGTGGGAGAAGGAGGTGGCGGCGAGCGCCGGCGCCGGCGGGTGGGCGTTCCACCACAAGCTGCGGACGTCAAACGAGTACCCGTGGCTGATGCTGTACCTGCGCTCCGACGCCACCAGGGGATTCTCCGGCGGCTACCACTACGACACCAGGGGCATGACCAAACAGGTGCCGGAATCGCCGGACTTCAAGGTGCGCGTGACGCTGGAGGTGAAGCAGGGCGGCGGTCCCAACAGCCAGTTCTACCTGATGGACATGGGCAGCTGCTGGAAGAACGACGGCCGGCCGTGCGACGGCGACGCCGCGACGGACGTGACGCGGTACAGCGAGATGATCATCAACCCGGAGACGCCGGCGTGGTGCCGGCCGTCGAGGATCGACCAGTGCCCGCCGTGGCACACCTTCCGGAACGGCACCCGCGTGCACCGCACCGACGCCGCCCGCTTCCCCTACGGCGCGTACCACGTCTACTGCTCCCCCGGGAACGCGCGGCGCGCCGAGCAGCCCACCACCTACTGCGACGCCTACAGCAACCCGCAGCCGCAGGAGATCCTGCAGCTCCTGCCACACCCGGTGTGGGGCGAGTTCGGCTACCCCACGGCCAAGGGGCAGGGCTGGGTCGGCGACCCCAGGGCCTGGGAGCTCGACGTCGGCGCCCTGTCCCAGGCGCTCTACTTCTACCAGGACCCGGGCACGCCGGCGGCCAGGAGGCGGTGGACGTCGCTCGACGTGGGCACGGAGATATACGTCAGCGAGAACGCCGAGGCCGAGTGGACGCTCAGCGGGTTCGATATCCTTGTTCCGGACACTTGCATCAAGTCGCAGCAAGAAGGAACCGCCGGCAACAGTTGCTGGTAGAGTAGTTGATCAAAGGGAACATCACGCTCGTGTCAACAATTCTGATTGAAACTTGTAACAAAAAAATGCTAACAAGGAAGACATATGGACAGTAGTACTGCAAAATAAAAGAGTTCATCGATAGTAATTAGACAGCAGAAATTTTAGCTGTTGCCTTCTTTTTTATGGAGATATCGATACAAGGAACATCACATGGCCTCCGCCTGTCCAATTTGGTACCAGTGTAGTGCCAAGAGCAGGCAGGCTAGCAGATGCATAATGCACGCATGTTCTTCGCGTATCAATGCCTTTGCTGATAGCATTTCATTTCATTTGATGATTCCATTTTGCTTTTGCTGGCCTTTTATTGCTAGGAGCTATGGCGACATCTATGCAATTCTTGTTTTGTTCATAAACATAGCTATGCACTTGTGCTTGTCAAATTTGCCAAGAATGTTGTGAGACTTGGAGACTGCTTTGCTGCTGATGGTCATTTTGCTCTTTACCTTCTCCCCAATCACCTCTGCGCTGGTCTCGAAGCAAAAAAAAAAAAAAAAAAAAAAAGGCATTTCAGTGTTTCAGATGACTAGACTGCTTTGCCGCTGATGATCATCTTGATCTGATGGTGCTGCATATATATTTACAAAATATGGGCATCTCTATTCTTTTCTGGCACATAAGCATAGTTATGGTTACAAATTTTGTTGATTGACATGACCTTGTTCGTAGCAATAGGAAGGCAAAGATGCTTTAGCACCTCATCACCACCCCCCAACACACACATGCTTCCTGGGATCGCCAATCGTTGTGCACCCGTTGCTTCGTGTTCCCCAGCCTTGCTCTGTTGAGTTGGCAGACAATGCGCTCTGCTCATACCGTCAGAATGATAACAATACGAACTCAAAAGCAACGCCACAACATGAAGCCATCATTCTCAGTCTTTACATCACGTCCGCGGTGAAAAGAAGAAGAAAAAAAATCTGCTCCTGCCGGATGCGAGACGCCTGGACCTTTAATCCCTGTAAAAATCAAGCAATCTGGTCCAGGTAAAATCGAGATTCTCAAAACTCCACACTCTTCCCAGGAAATGACATGGTTTACTCTTTGCCTTGCAGTCTCGCAACGCCACTGGAAAATATCTCCTCGTTCCGCGGCAAAGTTGCTCGAACAGACGGCGTAAAGTTGCAGGGTGTTTCTCTGAAATTTTCGTTGCTTCCACTTCACTCCAAAAGTTACAGAAAATAGAGTGAAATTTCCAAGTGTCTACGGAAACAGAGAGAGAGCCAAACATTTAACATCTTTGCAAATGCTTGGATGCTGCACTGGGTCAACAAGGTAAGAGCATGGCAAAATGGTACAGAAGCATGATGAACAATTGTGCGAAAGAAACAGGGGAAAAACAGCGTCAACTGGTTCAGAGAACAAAATTGGCAACACGTAACAGACGAAGATCACAGTCATCCTCGAACAAACACACCCCACCAGAGAAAAAGACCACAAAAAGAAACTCAAGAAAGGTGTTTCTCTAAGTGGTTAGATATATTTGGAGCACCAGAAAGTCCAGCAATTTTACAAGAGGATTGATTAAAGCGAATCACCCGATCAATAAAAATTAAAGGAATTCAGGTGGGGTTAAGACCCAGTTAGAAGTAAGCTAGTTTGACAAGCAAGCCGAGCATCTTCTGAAAGCAAAAGATGCGATAAAAGGGAGCGAATACATCAGAACAAAACTAGGATAAAGTAGACAATGAAATCTAGGCCAATATATGCTCAATAGTCTATTGGATACGCTCTATTGCTTTAAGATGCAATTATTACAAGTTTTTGAGGACACATGATGAATTTCTGTTATGATGCATGACTGCATGTAGAACAAAATAGATATCTCCTTAAAATGGATTGGTGATTGATCGACAGGCATCACCAATCCGAAACCTCTAGGGGTTTAAAAATACACCAGAAGATTATGACCCATGCGCCTGGATTACTTATAGACAAACTGATAAGAAAATGAATAGTTGATTGAACCAAACCATGACATCTTAACCTCCAAATCACGACACAATCATTTCCATCAGTTCAGCACAGGAAATGCACACACGCAACGAGGCTAGCCAAGTAGCCAGACAACTACGACTGTAGACTGGACACATTAAAATCATCTATACGTCTCAGATGCCATGAGATTGGAAATTTTGCTCAAAACACTCCAGCATCAAGTGAATATAGAGTCAACTCTTAGTCTTGCAGTCTTCAGAACTGCTAACCTACTACAAAACATCACTAGATACAGAGCAACTCTTCAAGCAATTTCCCAATTCCTGACCAACCTGATTAACAGACTTCCCAATTTCTAACCCGAATCATTTGATCCTTCAGTTTTGCTAAGCTAATCAAACTGCAACAAATGCCTGGATGCTAATTCATGCTGAACCTTTACTCAACTAAACAACTAAAAAGGTATAGTTATATACATCACAAATGGTTTGCAAGAACTGACACAAGATCACCAACAGTTGAACGAGCAGATCAGAGAATTCACAGAAAACGGCGATTTGCATCCATCGTTCATACTCTTATGACTCTGTTATTAGCATATTATCACCATCATCTCGCATGATATAAATATTGATATTAGTAGTAGAAAGTAGAAACAGGCGAATCAGCAAAACAGTCGGGTCATGGCATAAATATACTATACAAGCACAAGGACGCTCTCCGTGCCTCCAAGGACAGTGGCGCCGTCGCCGTCGCCGTCATCGGGTCCGGCGCCCTTGGGGACGGTGACGACGAGCTCGCCCTCGGCGTAGGTGGCGGTGGCCATGGCGGGGAGCGTGCAGGGCGGGAGGCGGAATCGCCACCGGTCGAGCTCGAACGCCGCGGCCCCGTCGTCGTCGCCGTGGGCGCCGCCGGAGGAGAGGTCCCGGACGACGACCTTGGTGACCCCCGGGTGGATCTCGACGGCGTGCGCGCGGGCGCCCGCGGGGGAGAACCCGTCGACCGCCGCGGCGACGAACCGCAGCGCCGCCGCGTCCTCCTCGACGGATACGTCCGCGTCGGCCGCGAACGGGAGCTCCAGCACCTTGGCGAAGATGTGCGGCAGGCGGCGCAGCTTCTTGCCTCCCAGCGCGGCCCCCGCCGCCGCGGCCGCGGCCGCGGCCCCGCAGCGCTGCACGGCGATGGTCCGCTTCCGCGGGGCCGGGTGGACCCTCATGGCGTGGCGGGCGCGCGCGGGGGGCCGCGTCGGGAGGAGGAGAGTACGAGGGCGAGGGCGAGTGCGAGGGCGAGGGAGCGGAGCCCTAACCCTAGGGAGACGCGCGGTCGCGGTGGGGAGGGCGGATCGGAGCGGCGCCTCGGAATTCGCGCGAGCGGTGAGGGTGTGGAGCAGCCTCCGCGCTTCAGCGTTGGGGAATCGTAGGAGGGGGGAGGGGAGGGAGGGGAAGGAGAAATAGGAGGTGGTGACCGTTGATTTTGGCTTGGGCTCTCTTCGTAAAAATAGGAGTGGAATCCGTGATAAGAGGATTAAAGGATTTAGAGACTTGATGAAACAAGATTTGGATTAGGGTAAGGATTAGACTTATCTCGTTATCCTTACATGCCACATCTCAATTTTCTTTTAAATTTTAGGTTGTGGATAAATAAAACCGGATGTGATATGTGAGATTACCGCTAGGGAAATTGAAATACCTCGTAACTGAATTATTGCCGTCGCAAAATACACATCACTACAGGTCGCAATTATAACTTCTACTACAAACTCTAGAGAATTAGGGTGATAGGATTCATCCACACTACTTGGATCGATCATATAAAGTGTATTGCTTGTTTGGACTATTATTAAGCTGAGTATCAGATCAAACATTGTTCGGATTAAATGGCTGCGCCTATTTAGAATGATAGTACCTCTCAAAAAAAAAATTAGAATGATAGTATGGCGAACAAGAAGAGTTTATTTTTTTTGAAAAGTTTAAGAGTTTAAACATGCAAACTACCATTTAGACAAACAATGATTGAAGTCACCTGTATAAGTTTTGCTAATAATAAAACATCATCATCATAGAAAATCATTGAAGTTGGAAAAATATTTTCTTCATATGAGCATTACATTTATTTCCAACCAAGAGATCCTAACAAGCCTGGCCTCAAATCTCGTCGAGTTGGAAACGTGAAAAATATCGCGCAAGATGAAGAAAAAAAAAAGGAAAGATGGGAGGAAAAAATCGTAGAACAAACAAAGGGTGGTGGTGCCTAGAGGGGATAGGATCGTAGGATAAGAAAGAAAGCGCACACGTTACGACGTGACGTGTGCTCCATTCGCACAGCCATCGTCCACGCAGGGCCGTACACGTCACATTCCACATGTGGCGGGGGCCACCACAACGTGGACCCCGCATGCTAGAGACCGGCCCACCCATGTTAGTTACCATGTTTTTATTTTCTTTTTCTTTTCCTTTTTACACTTTTCACGAGCTAGGACTACCAATCACTCCAATAGAGAGGGGAAAACGTATCGTCGGAATGCCATTGTCCCAAACCGACTACTGGGCACAAATCACAACCATGGTCTGAACACAAGAACGAATTTTGAACTATAATTGCAATCTTTGTGGGACAATGGGAGTACATTGCAGGTACTCATTCAGCAAATAGGTGACTTGTCTTAAACTCTATAGGACTCAACTTATTTCTTGCGAAAAATCTTAGTGTTTTAAATACATCTGGGCTAGTGTAGCAAGTAAAATCTTGCCAAAGTCATGAATCCATGTGTCAAACTCAGGCCAGATCAAAGGAAAGTAACCAAAATCACAGTTTCTTGCAAGTTATTACTAGCTACTTGTGGCTGTAAGTGAATAACTACTTATACCAAAACTTGTGAACACATGGCTTAAAATACTTTCGTACGAAACAAGGTAATAACAATCATATTCATAATTTTTTAAAAAAAATGCATAACAACTAAAGGGAACAGCTTGACTCGCCACTTGTCGCCGTCAGGACTTGCATGGCGACATCCATACAAACAAGTACCACCTGTAGCACTACCATTTGTACTCAGGTTCATAGTTTTGTTCATGATGTGAGTTTAGCTTCAACAATCATATGAAGCGTCTCAAGATGCACATGCTTAGAAAAAATGGTTTGAAAGAAAAAGAAAAAGAAACATAATATATAAAAAAGAAAAACAGGTGATGGCCAGAAAGGCTGGATCTGATGCCAGGAATCGGATCGGAACACAATCTCCAGCCATTTTTGTCAGGTGAAGGAAAAAAAAACAACGATGCAGTTCAGAGTTGACCCCACAATTGCAATGGAAGTAGAGGTCAGTCAGGATACTTCATGTGGCAGAATAATCCAACCATGCTGATTAGACGAGCACTTAAACTATGGAAACATAGGCTGTAATGCTGACACGAAGCATAAGCCTACATGGACCCCATTGTGAATATAAAATCCACGTGATAAACTGATGTGATGCACTGATGCAAGAACATGATGTGGAGATGATGTTGACTGAAACCTGAATGCATTGCTCTTGGAGTCTTGGAGATGATGTCTACTGCAACCAAGTGGCATTGTTTACATTCTGACGTCTCAAGAGACTCCAAGAGCAAATGAGGCAGAATATTCAGAGTATATTGGTTATTTATGCTGCTCTCCATTATCATGTATTAAAATGGTACAGAATAGACCTTGTATTTCTACAGATTTTGAATTTAAATGATTCATAGCAAAATTCAACAATGGACTAGACAACAATGGTCGCATTTTTTAAAGAGAATAACAACAATGATGTGTACTCATGATAACTTAACTGATCCAAGCTTACTGGATATACAAATCAACTGTAGGAGTAGGAGCACACCCTCTCAAGTCAAAAGGAAGGAAAAAAAGGTACAAGTACACAGGTTCCTGGATCCCTTTTTTTTTTCCAGGTCGTCTTTTGCATTACATTGATTACAACAATACCTTGTTACTGAACTCTGATTCAATTCACCAATAATTTGAAATCATATTTCAACTTTTTTTATAAGGAAATCATATTTCAAGTTAACCTCAATACAAACATCAAAGGTCTACACGTACCGTCTATTGTCATCGATACACGTACTATTGGCACTGAAAAGTTCAGTGAGTTGTTAAAGATGACAGATGTTGCATATCTGTTGTGCCTGTAGTTTTCAGTATGTGCTTCTGTCTGTGATTCCACTTTGTTTGGCCTAGTGATGTAAGCAGAACCTGATATAAGTTGAACTGTGTGCAAGTATTTATTCTTTACATGCCCATACTTCAGGTTTCCATAAAGTATAAATATTCCCCCCTTTTCGGCACAATACATTCAACTTTGTAAGGAAATCCAACTACTAATGTTCAACCCCCGGTATAATTTTCATGGGGGTGCATTAAGTAACAAAGATTGTAGAGAAAACCGAAACCTACCTTGTCTTAGCATACAAGGTAACTAGAAAATATAAAAAGGGGCGAATACCTGTGTGCCGTTGCATCAGAGACCATTTTCAGACGATCATGAATCACTTCAATCACATAGGTAAATAGTCACAGTAGATTAATCTGACTGATGAAAGCGGTGACAGACGAAATTATATCCAGTTTGACTTTCATATTTCCCTACTGGTTTTCTGAACTCCAAGTGGATGGGATGGATCTCACTCGGTGCTGGGCACGGTGGCATGTCATACTTGAGATCCAGAACACATGGAGATAAAACCCTTAGCAAGTCAGTTATGTTTTGTTTCTCCATTATTTGTGTCACCTGATTCCTCTGGCAGGAGGCCTAAAAGAGGTAAGGGCAACAGCGAACTAAGATTGCAGACCACAATCAAGAGAGGTAAATTCCCAAAGGTGTCCCTGGTGACCCCAAAAACCTTTGTTAGACCAGCACCAACCAGACCACCAGTAACACTTCCAGCATTGGAAATGGACATCAAAGTTGCAAATAAAGTGGCTTCCATCCCTGGAGGGCACAATTTTGCAGCTAACACCAAGACCGGCATAAATGAAGCCTACAAAAAAATGAGGCAACATAAACTTGCATTCGAGGAAGTAACTGAAGGCAGGAGGCCTCAAAGCACAATTCTAAGCTAGATATGGTCAATATAAATATGATGCTCCGATTTTACACATGAGATATTGAGATTTGAGAATGCTTTTCCTAAGAATAGGTACCGGTGTTCACAACCCAGATCTGCTGATCCTGGACTTGTCAGTGGTCAGACTCAGTTGTGGGTATATTAAAGTACTAGTTTGCAGTGTCATTATGTCAGGAAAGAAGGCACATGATCACCTGAATGCATTTTTATGCGATCAACATATGTTTCCAATGCACCCCAATCATGTAAAATCCTTTGCTATTATTAAGCATTGCATTAATGTTACATACCTGACTAAGGACTGTGATGATTAATGAATCACCAATAGAGAACCACTCATCACTGATCCCAAACTGCCGATTAAGCCCAGTTACGAGAAGCACCTAAATATATACAGTGCAGTATGTTTAAAGAACAGAACCAATTGCAGCACCAATCAAATAAATAGCACAAAGAGCACCTGTGTCATCCCAAGAGCTGAACCTATGATGGTTGTCACAAGAAAGATTTTTCTTAGAGGAATTTCCTTCAGAAAATAGTTGTATATCCCAACACCAAGCAGGGATGCAATAGAGGTAACAAGCTTCACACGACCTAGAAACTCTGGAGTGAATCCAAGCTTATTTGTGCTGAAATAAATTACAGGACATAAAAAATTGATCGTTTCAAAAACCACACAGATAAAACCATTTAATCATGTATATATTCATGTAAATAAAGAACATGATCAATCAAACAAGACAAAGACTTAGCATGGAAAACCCAAACAGTTAGAAGACCACAGTGCACAGAAGTGAGAATCCAAAGAAGGATGTCACAACAGTCCATCCTTAAATATGTGCCTAAAGTGTTTATAAAGGGTACAAAAGGACTCCATACCAGAAAATGGGACAAATCTGAAAAAAAGTTCTGACTCAGACAAGCGCCCTGCATGCTCCCATTAGGCCAGCGTAGCTCATAATGAAAAGTGGCATAGGTTTCAGGTCATTAAAATGCAAACCAAAAGCATCAAAGATCTGACATACTTGTTTAATTATTTAATATGCGAATAAGCATAAAAGAGTTGAGATCATATTCAGTAAAAAAAAAGTTGGAAAAAAAGACCATATCAGTAGATATCTTCAAACTGTTAATACACAACTAGTGAAGAAGGGACCAAACAAAATGAAAAGCAACACTTTAATGGCATGTATAAATTATGATCCAAATTAGTTAACCAAAATCAATACTTTGTCTTTGTATTTTATGAAGCAAGGTAATTTTCTTGCTTTTGTGTGTGTGCCGTTACAGCCTATGGTAGCGAAATCACTCCAAATAAAGACGACCTAGAGGAAGCGTCCAATAATCTGCATGAATTAAGACCTTTCTTCCAATCCATGAAAGTTTTAGTTGTTGGATTACAACTAACCACAATGCAACAGTAAAAAAGTAATAAGGCATGTACAGGACAGATCCATCACATATTAATACCGTAAAGACTTTCTCATACATACATGAAGAAAAACATAGCAGAATCTGACTGCGGTGTTGCTTGCCAAAGGAATATAAACAAGGTTGGCAAGAAAATGCTAGGTTGCTTTACTGAAGTCCAAAGCTGTCTGACGTGCTGCTTAGAGCTCTCAACAAATCCTGAACCAGAGAGTAAGATAGTACGTTCTCCGAAAGGCATGCGATGTTCATTTACAAGAACTGCAACAGCAGATGTCATCAGGGGTAAAAATGCTGTAACACCAAAGACAAATCTGCGTTTAGAGGAATATTTTCATCAGTAGACTGAGCTACAAAATAATAGGGTGTGAGTCAGCTTAAGTGGTACTATCAGACAAACCTTACTCCGTAAGTATCCACAAGTGAACCGCTGAAGTAGGCACTCACAATTCCTCCAAAGGCAGAAGATCCCCAACAGAGAGACTGGAGAGATCCAGATGTACTTTGAGATTCTCCACGGGCTCTTTCAACAACCATAGAGTCCACTACCTACAGTGTTCCCAGACGTGTTATGAAACAAAACCTTGAAGCAAAATACTTGCAATTTTCTTATTCCCCAGTCCTACCGTGCAGTGAAAATGATATGATCTTTTTTTATACAAAAGATTCATTTGGATAAAAATAATAATCACACTGGCAAACTTGGTAAGAACAGCATTAATATTAGGGCTACACAGACCCGCAATGAATTGATTAGTTTCAATGGCATTGTAAAATAAGTTTAAATGGTTAGCCTTACAGTGTAAAACTTCCACTGAAATATGATTATGTTGGGATTATCCAACATTTTCTTGATGGGAAAGAGCAGTGTTAGCCTGTTAGGTTGCCAGAATGGTGCATTAGCATGCAAATTAGAAAGCTAGCTAGAACAAAAGCCTAGAACTGGAAATTGTATGCAGTAACTTTTGAAGAAAATTAAATAAAACAATCCAAGCTAATTCCAAAATTAGCCGATATGCTTCGACCTTCTAACGATCCAAGGAAAATTGTTCTACTAATGAGTATTAAATGAGAGCTTGTATCTTATTTATAGTTTTGACTTTTGAGGATAGTAACCATTTATTCTTTGGTTGCGCTGTACATTGATATGCTTAAACTTTACAAAATATATGATTGGATTGTGTCAATAGCTAGAAGGATGCATTGTAAGCTGCATCATGAAAGAAGATAAGGTCTGCATAAAAATTTTTGGAATCAAGAGAAGGAAACAACCAGCAGGAATCTATTCCTAAACATTTGGTCGAGTTGGTGTATTCAGTAGGGATTTAAATGAATCCTGCTAGAAAGCAAATCAATGAAAATTTTCTTTACATAAGTGCTTCAGCTTGTTTGAGGGGTATTAGCTCCTTTGTAGGTTGTCTCAATAACTTTTTTAATGCTAGACCACTTCTTAAAGCTGTTCTCAAGCCTTTATTAATCTGTTAAGTTAAATTGAGATAACTCAATGCAAATTTTCACTGAGCCCTTTTCTCTATGGAAAGTAAAGTATGCCAACAAAGGGATAAAAATTGTTCCAACTCCCAACAATGATCACAGTTCCACTGTATAACAGAGTACAGAGCCAAATATAGAAGGAAACCAATTTTTCTCATTCAAATAGTAAATTTAGTGGCATATCAGATAAGAAATTACTAGCATGGAATATGACTGTTGAAAAGGAAAAAAAATGAAAGTATCAAGAAACAACTGAATCAATGAAATACACAGGACTTAATATTATTGATCGATTATATAGGGCAGGCCAAGATAACTTGTGGGTCGAATATTCAGTTTGCACTTACAACATCCGAAAAGGCAACAGAAAGTGACCCAAGAAGAATAGAGGATGCAGCACTGTATTTACTGCTCACTACTGTGGCCATCAAACTCCATGAAAGTGCTCCAAGTAACCCTGACAGAAAAAGGTATGACCTTCTTCGATATCCAAAGAGTGGAATGGAATCACTGAAAGGCGAGAGCAGAGGATTCAAAATCAATAGTACACATAAATGAGAAAGAGATGGATGTGGGAGGTTTCGGGAAACCTGATAAAGCCATAGAGGGGCTTGATCAACCATGGCAAGGATGAGAAACCAGATACAACTGCAGTCTATATAAACGAACTATTTTAGTACTTAGCAATATCTATTAATTAAAAAGAAAATATTACATCATGGAAAAGGAATGAACTCTAAATCTACCATGAAGAACATAAAGATGCTATATGGAGGATGGAAAAAGGAATGAGCAACACATGCCTCAGCTGGATTGAGATGAAGATCATCTTTCAAATAAAAGCTCACAGCAAGCCGTGCAAGACCTAAAACCCCTTGCACAAAATATACAATGGCAACTGCCATATTATCTGGGGACAGATCCACCCCAAATGCTGTATAGTATCTCGACCCAGACTTGCTCTTGCGCACATCATCTGTACTGGGTTGCTGTGACCCCTCAGCATATCTACTACTCGTATCATCCTTCGTGGAGCCCACTTGATATCTAGGCATGGCATTCCCTACAATAGATAACACGGCAGGAATGAGCATTTGAGATGATCGTGATGCAGAGGCAAACAAAACACATACTGCCAACCATTTAAGCAATGCATCATGGCCTGAATTTTGAAGGCATAACAGAAACATCCTACAACAAGCTTGCTTAGAAGCCTAGATTCTGTGGTCAAGCATATCAGCCGCGACCTGGCCTTCACCTCCCAGCATATCTTCAATATGCACCTTGTTACAGTTACACATTATTACGCCATGTAATGCATCACTCACCCAGACCCGGCTCTAATTTACCAAATTGCAGCTGCCCACGGCAGCTGCATTGCGCCAACCGACGATCACACACGCACAACTCTAGCAGCTCGAAGTCAGAACACGCTACCTCAACCGAGCACGCTCTCCTCCCCACAATTCAACTCGATCTCCTGTTCCACCACACGAAATCCGACGACACGCTGAAATTCTCCCGATTCCGGAACCCAAAACCGCAACCCCGCACCAGATCCCGCAGCCACCAGATGGCTACGCCCCCGGAGAAGAGACAAACTCGAGCTCACCAGGCCGGTGGTCGGAGGACGAGGCGGCGGCGGCGTCACGGCCGTCCAGCTCGAGGGGGCGGCGGCCGCCGGCCTCCTCGTCGTACGGGTCGCGTCCGGCCGAGCCTCCGGAGGCCATCCCCGCGCTACCTTAGCCCGCTGGCCGCGGCGCGGTCTCCGGTGTGGGGAGGAGGCGGGCGGAGGTCGCAGCGGGCTGGCGGAGACTGCGGAGCACCGTGCCGGAGAAGTTGGAAGCGAGATTTGGGTGGCGCAGCGCAACGACGCGGCAACACCTGCCTCGGTGTTTTCTCTCTCTGACACAATGGGCCCACACACACGCTCTCTCTGTCGCTTGGTTTGTTGGGCTGGGCCTGGGAACTGAAATGAGCATAGGCCTGTCCGTATTTCCTCTCTGATCACTGGGCCCATTGCTCACAGTCCTCTTCACTCTGCGTGTCCGTGCTCGGACGGGCCCACTAGTGACCATAGTGTCAAATGAAGAAGTGTATAAAAATGAAGAGAAAAACACATTGTCCCCAAATGGACAGCCCAGTCCAGCCCGGTTAGAATCATCAGATTGGATCAGGTCAAGTCCAGCCAGGCCCATTGACAGACAGATGTACCAGCCAATCAGAATGTCTCAGCCACAGCAAGCAGAGCAAAATTCAGGCAGGAGAATATGGCACATTTGGCAGAAATCTTCTAAAGCTATGCATCTGTAACAACATTTTACAGTTGAAGCTGCTGATGAAACACAACACAAGCCATGGCATCCAAATATCCACACGCACAACAATGGATGGACCTGCTGCTCTCTAGCGGTCTAGCCTCTACAGACAATGACTAATGGCTGACTCAGACAATCCTCTTCTGTTTTTGCTTTTTGTTTTTTCTTCACAGAATTTACAGTGGAGACCCCTGGCCTCATTGGATGACACAGGTGCAGGCGCCGGTGTCTTCATCATCGTCCGAGTCTCCGGATTCGCTGCATGGAAGAAAATAGCATGTAAGCATCAAGGGTGGATATGTACGTATCTTTTAATTCTGACAGTAAGATGTTGAGCAGTCAAGGATTGTGTAAGCATCGAAGCTAGATTTCCTCCGCCCCTAGTGTGGAAAAACTTGAAACGAACACGCAACTGAAAACCTAGATTTTCTCCGCCCCTAGTGTGGAAAAACTTGAAACGAACACGCAACTGAAAACGATGGAAATTAACACAAGGACGCACAACTATATCCAAATGTATATTCCCATCACCAGCAGGAATGACAATGATGTTAGTAATACCGTGTCAATGCACCATTACTAGGTTTAATGAGAGATGGGGCTGTGACAAACCTAATCCAAATTCAACCTATCCAATCATGATACAGTCTTATATAGCAACAGGAAGCAACCTGTAGTAAAGAGACCCTCTGAAAATGAAAGTCCAATTGCCCTGATTGTGATTTCATTTCTTAAAAATTATGCGCTGACTTGACTGAAACACTCATTGGTCTGTAAGTAGGTATTTTATTTGTTTCTGAAAAGGATTATTACAAGGTCATATTGAGTAAGATTTATTGACGAAACCTTCAACGCGATATCCCTTTTAATGTTAACATGGAAACAATAAAACAAGCCAAAAAAAGGGCCTGGGCTTATTTTATATGAAAAGATGAACTGCTGGCAAGTGGGTAAATCCGATTTCGTTGCAAGCTCTGAAAATAACTAGCCAGCTGAACACACCAAATACTATTGGTGACTTGAGAAGCACACCACAAACATTTCACAGATGGATGGACTTGACCCCTATTTCAAACATCATCCACTTAACAACTTAAATCTATGACTCGTCCATGAGTATATTTGCAGTTTCAAAAGAACATATCAAGCTGAAAAAAATCAGTTTGCATATAACCATCACAAGACAAGCTCGAAGTGACTAGCAGGTTATCTTAAGCAAAGTCAGCAAGCATGATGAAAAAAAGCCCCAATTTCCTTAGGTGGACTGGCCTAAACCTAGATAGCGACAAAACTAAACTGCTTCATAACGCTTCCTTGATGCATTGAAGAAAACCGTTGGGCGCACTGAACAAAAGGCGGATGGCAGTTAGGACTCCTGGGCAGCCATCCAACCAGAAAGGGGAAGGATGGTTTGGTCTATAGCTTCACCCAGACACAAGAAACTGGGTTTCGCAACAACTAACTCATTCTAATTAATGATCAGGTAGCGACCATATGGAAGCAAGCTCAATGCATCCACAGATGTACTTGCACACTCAAACCAAGGTCAAAACCAAATATAGTAGAATTGCTACACAATGACTTGGCCCAACCTTATCTAATTAACCCACCACCTAGGAACAGCAAAAGATGGCCACCATTACCAAGGGACATGAGGCATAAGACAAACCGTTGACTTGGCCATTAGATAGTGTTTTCCCAATGTCAGCACAAGGCACAACTGCAAGTGACCATGACTTAAAGCAAATGGGCGTCGCGGAGACCTAAAACCAGAACATTCCTCTAGAGATCAGGGGCATGCCACATGCCCACTAGCAGAATTGACGTCTACCTAAAATGGTGAACAACACACATCACATGGCAAACATTCTCCAAATTTGACTCTACAATATTACCAAATTCACCCGCAATTTCAACTAGATAATACTAGAAAGGAAACATGGCAAGAACACCGCACGTACCTTGGCTCGAATTCTTTGACTTGTGTGAGATCCTTCCCCAACAAATCCTTCCACTTCACATTGCCTTTCACCACATTCTTACTGCTGTCCGCACAATCAGCTCTCTTCAAGCAGCTCTTGGAAGCCACCGCCACCTCCTTACAGCCTTTCTCATCATCATCATCGCCGCCGGGCGCCGCCGCGGCTTCCTCAATCTTCTGGACCACGGGCGGCTTGTCCTCGGTGACAGCGGCCGGGCTTGGAGACCCGGATGCCAGATCACCCCCTGCATCGTCTTTGGATTTGGGGAGGCAGGGCAGGTAGCACAGGGGAGGAGCGCAGTTGCTCTCACAGTAGGAAGAACTCCTCATCAAAATGGCGAATTGGGGAACTGAGCTCCCAGGAAACCCAACACATCAACCAAAATCTCCCGAAGAAACGGATCAAACGAGGCCACCGCCACCACAAGCGACCAAGGAATCACCTGACCGCAGCAACCTCGCCCTCAGAGCAATCATCCACCGCCTGCAATCTGAGCCTGGATCAAGAACTGCAACTGCCCACACCAGAAAGCCCTGCCACTCCAAGAAACCACCGAGCGAAACCGGCCAAGAAAGGAGCAAATCTCTGTGCAGCAAGGCGGCAACAGCAGATCGAATCTTGCACCAAAAGATCTCCTTTTTTCCAGGGACCAGGAGGAGTTGGAAGGGGGATGAGAGAGAGAAGAAAGGCAAGTGGGTCTCAACTCTCAACAACGAAGCACAAAGGAAGCGGAGGATGAGAGAGAAAGGGAGGAGAGGAATCCAGCCGATAAAGATCGCAACTTTTGCTGCGCTGCTTGGCCTCGCAACCTCGCGGCCAGCCCCACAAGAAACCGAGTGAGAAAAAAAAATCGCAGAAATCCCACGGAAGAAATGGAAATTCTTTTGATGGAGGGGAATGGAGAGATGGAGGGATCAAGTGGAGGCAAAGGATAAAGACTAGTGGTGGTCTTATATAAGTGGAAAATGCATAATTGTGGCGGTCTACTGGTGCTGGAGTGGTAGCATCACCGTTTTGCTCCAATGGAACAAGACAAGCGCCGGGAGAAAACAACGTGGATTTTGTTGCTTTCCTGTGAACTGGCTTTTCTCTTTTGGACTCCGGTTTTTCACCGCGGTGGAGAGCGAAGACTGAAGACCCCGAAGACCGGCCCTCAGGCAAAACGGCATCCAGGATCCCCTGCAACCACTTTCTCTGTATATGACTATATGTGGAGCTTGGTGATCTTGATGGTTATCTTCTGCTCTGGCTTGCACCCATATATACACGTGTACCATAATACTGTAGATAAGGTTAATTGAGAAGGAATTTCACAACATCCTGTATTTTAGCATTGTCGTCTATTTTAGCATTGTCGTCGAAAAAACATGGCATGTTTTAGCTACCGCTGTATATCGGTATTTGATATTAACTTCACAAACGACACATATTTTAACTACTTCCTAAAGACTTATGGAGGTTTTTTTTCGTTAATTGAGAAGGAATTTCACAACATCCTGTGTTTTAGCATTGTCGTCTATTTTAGCATTGTCGTCGAAAAAACATGGCATGTTTTAGCTACCGTTGTATATCGGTATTTGATATTAACTTCACAAACAACACATATTTTAACTACTTCCTGAAGACTTATGGAGCTTTTATTCTTTATTTGATGTTGACTCCACAAAGCAACACATATTTAACCATGGCTCAAAAAAACGCTGGAACTTTTCTTTTTCGCTTTTCATAGTGTCAATCCAATTTGCAAAGGAAGGCATACTTTAGCTACTGCCTCAAAACTCGGCCAAGATTTTTTTTTCCACATCTGATTTTGGTTTAGCAAAGGAACACGTATTTTAGCTATGCGCAAAAACTCATCAGGGCATGCTTTAGCTAGTACTAAGAAACTTGACGTGAAGGTTGCCCTATTAATCCATATTTGACATTGGCTTTACAAAACAATAGATATTTTTATCTATTATTAGTGAAATACTCATAGACTATTTTCTAGATTAGGGACGTATTTGATATTGGATTTGATCTCGTTCAGGTATTTTTATTTCTTGTGCACCGTATTTGATATTGCATTCGCAAGGCAAGACATATTTCAGCCATCATTGCAAGACTTGTCGGATCGCGTTTCCTTTTCACTCCTAACCGAATCTTTCCTGGCAAAATTAGGCATATTATAAAATGGACGACCAAAACTTTCTCATGTGTTTTTTCACTTGACTCTGCATTTGATCCTGTCAATGTAAGACGATGCGTACGTGAAATGCCCCCGTCGGAATTTTTTTTTCCTGCGTACAGGTCTCATAATCTGAACAACAGATATGCTGAAAGGTACTCTAGAACAACTTGCATGGCTTGGAACTAATCATAGACGATGCCGATACGGATCCGATTTGTTTAGGTAGAGCATGTGGATCGCGTCCACAATAATGATGTGTGCCCCTGGATGTGAAGGCTACCTGAACGGGCCATTATTCCGTGGACATTTTCGTTTAGACAGTGACACAGGCGAACTCGAACTGTGTTAACCAGGTGCATGCACTACGGGAAACCTTAAATTTGCCGAGTGTTTCTTTTTTCTGAGTGTTTTTTTCGGACACTCGGTAAACAAGTTCTTTGCCGAGTGCCAAGCCAAAAACACTTGGCAAAGAAAAAACACTCGACAAATCGGGGCTTTGCCGAGTGTCAAATAAAAAACACTCGGCAAACCCCCCTATTTGCGGAGTGTCAAAAAAAACACTCGGCAAACCCCCCTCTTTGCCGAGTGTCTTTTTTGACACTCGGCAAAAAAAAAATATTTTTTTTCTCTTTTCACCTTGAAATTTTTTCTACTCCCCATATACAACATGTGGTACTCCATGTTAAAATTTGGTATATTTTTGAATTTATTTGCTATATTTATTTAATTAATTGCATTTCAAGGGAATTTTTGGTATAAGTCAAATTTGAACTGCAAGTGATTCAAATTATGGAACAAAATGAGTAGAAAAATGATATTCATATTATTTGGCCCAATTTGAGACCTGACCCATGAAATGAAAAGAAATTTCGAACATCTTATTCAGGAAACACGACCATGAACGTGTGGCAGTAGTATTTTTAAATTGTAAAAAAAACAAGCAAAGTCTGAAAATCATGAGATTTGTCATGATGTGATGATATAATATGTGGAGGCTGTGGAAAAAAATTGAGAAGGTTTTGCACATTTCATCATGTACGATGATTACAAATCGAAGCATCTCAGAAGAAGAATAGTAACTTTGAGAAGGATTCGATAAAATTTAGAGTCGAAGTGACGGTCGAGTTCGGTTTGACTACAAAACTTTTTTATAGTCAGTAGAGAACATATATTATTTCGTGTGAAAATTTGGTATTTTTTTAAACTGTTAGATATTTTTTATTTTTTTAAAAAAAACTTTGCCGAAAGTCCTAGGGTGGACACTCGGCAAAGAATTTTTTTTTAAAAAAATCTTTGCCGAGTGTCCAGATCAGGACACTCGGCAAATCCCGCAAAAATATCTACCGGCCCGGGACAGCACCCCACTCCCCACCCGCCCGACGCGCCCTGCATGGCCTCCTTCATTCTTCCGCTGCCGGCGCGCCTCCGCCTGAGTGCCCGACGCCCCCCCTCCCCCACCTTCCTCTCCCGCCGCCGGCTAGCTGCCACCGTCGCCGCCCCTTCCCTCCCTCTCCCTCTCCCTCTCCTACCGGCGCCCCTCCCCCTCCTCTCCCCTCCTCCCTCCTTCGCGTGGCCGCCCCGCCCCTCTCCCCAAATCCGGCCGGATCCGGCGGGGAATCCGCCCCTCCTCCCCGGATCCGGCGGGGACTCGCGTCGGGGGCCTCGGATCCGGCGGGCGTGGATGGTGGCGGCGGGCGTGGATGGTGGCCGGCGGCGGCGGCGTGGATGGTGGCGGCGGGCGTGGATGGTGGCCGGCTGTGGTGGCGGCGGCGTGGATGGTGGCGCCATGCTGGTGGTGCGGCCGACGGTGTCGGCGTGCCTTTTTTTTATTTTTTTCCAAAAAATGGTTGGCCGAGTGTTTTCTGGGCACTCGGCGAAAGCTGTGCCGCGTGCCCGACCGAAAACACTCGGCGAATGTTACTTTGCCGACTAAAAGTTTGCCGAGTGCCAGATGCCGAGTGTAACACTCGGCGAATTTGTTGCCGAGAGTATTTCGGGTTTCGCCGAGTACCCCTGGCACTCGGCATAAAACCTGTGTCCGGTAGTGATGGTACTTAAGCACCATTATCCTAGATGCTAATTAGATCACCTCATCAGTCGACATTTTGTAGCTCCACAAAGTAACCAACCTTAATGTTAGGACTAATTACGCTGCTAAAAATTTTTTTCCTGGCTTATCGCCGCATTTACCATTACTCAAGAAAAGCATAGACTAATTTGCATTCCATGTGTTTGGGTATTCACATGAATGATTAAGATATCATGTGGCATCGCGTCAATTACCGTTTCAAACATTTGCCACCGCGCTTTGGAGTTATTAAGGCCGTGCCATGCGAGATGTTTTCAGAGGAACACCTTTTTTTTTTGGTACGGGGAGAAGAAAGCACCTGCGCGGCCGCACATGCAAGATGCGTGGGACGTCGTCTTCAGTGTCCGGTGACCGTGCCAAGTCACCAAACGGGCGGGACAACAGTATAATGGCGAACCGGCGGCAGGGCTGGGATGGGCTCAGAGGATCCGACCAGTGACGCTTCCCCCTCGCACGGTGTGGTGCTCGTGGGATATTTAATTAATTGCTACAGTAAGAATTGTCGTACCTTCGAAAACCACTTTTATAATTTCATCCATATTTTTGTCACCACTTAGAAGATTTAGTTACACATTCGTCATTTTAGTCTCACTGGTGCGCCATGTCACGCTTCCACACTGGACGCCGCTCGTGAAAAGATCCCGGTGCCCCTAGTATCGTCCGGCGGCTACTCGAGCCTGTTCGCTTCAGCTTATAAGCCGGCTGAAAAGTTGAAATGGCTGATTTGTTGTGAGAGGAAAACACTGTTTGGTGGCTGATAAGTCGGCTGAATAAGCTGAAGCGAATCGATCTCCAATTCTCCATCCCCGTTCTTGTTCCTGCGCGCATGGTATACTGCTGGTGGACGGGACGGCATGGATCAGGGCGTGAGCCCCCGCCCTGCAGCGCCGAGTAGGCCCAATCGAGGTCGTGCTCGGCGGCCACGGCGGCGGCGCACGGGAAGTAGCGGTTGCCCCTGAGGTCGCCGCCGCGGAGGTCGGCGCCGAACTCGCTGAGGAAGAGCGGGAGGCCCTGGGCGAGGAGGAACCCGTCGCGGCGCTCGAAGTTAGCGCGTGGCGCGGGCGCAGACCTCGTTGGCGTTTCCGACCTCCCACGCGCGCGCATCCGAGAAGCTGTACCAGTGCACCTCGCACTACGGGAAACCTTAAATTTGCCGAGTGTTTTCTTTTTGCCGAGTGTTTTTTTTCGGACACTCGGCAAACAAGCTCTTCGCCGAGTGCCAAGCCAAAAACACTCGGCAAAAAAAAACACTCGGCAAATCGGGGCTTTGCCGAGTGTCAAATAAAAAACACTCGGCAAAGAGGGGGGTTTGCCGAGTGTCAAAAAAACACTCGGCAAAGAGGGGGGTTTGCCTAGTGTTTTTTTTTTACACTCGGCAAAAAAATAATTTTTTTTCTCTTTTCACCATGAAATTTTTTCTACTCCCCACATACAACATGTGGTACTCCATGTTAAAATTTGGTATATTTTTGAATTTATTTGCTATATTTAATTAATTAATTGCATTTCAAGAGAATTTTTGGTATAAGTTAATTTTGAACTGCAAGTGATTCAAATTATGGAATAAAATGAGTAGAAAAATGATATTCATGTTATTTGGACCAATTTGAGACCTGACCCATGAAATGAAAAGAAATTTCGAACATCTTATTCAGGAAACACGACCATGAACGTGTGGCAGTAGTATTTTTAAATTGTAAAAAAAACAATCAAAGTCTGAAAATCTTAAGATTTGTCATGATGTGATGATATAATACATGGAGGCTGTGGAAAAAAATTGAGAAGGTTTTGCACATTTCATCATGTACGATGATTACAAACCGAAGCATCTCAGAAGAAGAATAGTAACTTTGAGAGGATTCGATAAGATTTAGAGTCGAAGTGACGGTCGAGTTTGATTTGACTACAAAACTTTTTTTATAATCAATAGAGAATATATATTAGGGCGTGTGAAAATTTGGTATTTTTTTGAAACTGTTGGATATTTTTTAATTTTTTTTCAAAAAAAGTTTACCGAGTGTCCTAAGTGGGACACACCGGCCGCCCCCCTCTCTTCCCCCCTCTCTTCCCCACCCCGGCCTCCTGCCGCCGCCGCCGCCACCGCCGCCGCCACCGCCGCACGCGCACCCCTCCCCTGGCGGATCTGGCCGCGGGGCGGCGGCGGGTCGTGGCGGGTGGGGCGGCGGCGGCGGATCTGGCCGCGGGGCGGCGGCGGGATCTGGCGACCAGGGCGGCGGCTTCGGATCAGGCCCGCGGCGGGGGGCGGCGGGTCGAGGCGGCGGCGGCGGCGGGTCGAGGCGGCGGCGCCGGGTCGAGGCGGCGGCGGCGGGATCTGGCGACCGGGGCGGCGGCTTCGGATCTGGCCCGCGGCGGGGGGCGGCGGGTCGTGGCGGGTCGAGGCGGCGGCGGCGGGGGGTCGAGGCGGCGGCGGCGGCGGGTCGAGGCGTCGGGTCGAGGCGGCGGCGGTGCGTAGCGGCCGGCCGGTGGTGGTGGCTGGCCGCCGGAGGTTATTTTTTTTTAATTTTTCGCAAAAAATGTTGCCGAGTGTTTTGTGGCCACTCGGCAAAGTCTTTGCCGAGTGCGCGACACAAAACACTCGGCAAATCGGTGTTTGCCGACTCAGAATTCCCCGTGTGCCGTTTGCCGAGTGTTACACTCGGCAAACGGTTCACCGAGTGTTTTTAGCCCTTCGCCGAGTGCCCCTGGCACTCGGCAATGTTTGTGTTTCCCGTAGTGTCGAACACCAGCTTGCCCTCCGCCGCGAAGCTCACGCCCACCGGCCTTGGCGCCAGTAAGGACAGGTCGTAGTCGTAGCTCAGGCCGCCCATGATCACCAGCGCCCGGGGGTTCGCCGCGCGCACCGCGGCACCGCCTCCGCGCCCCTCTGCATGTACGTGTACCAGTCCTCGGTGTTCTGCCTCGGGCCACGGACCTCGTTCCGCAGGCTCATGCCGCGTCGGCGAAGATGGTGGCCATGCTGGCCAGCACGTCGACCCAGACGTCGGGGTCGAAGTCCCTGTCTGCCTCCGCCACCCACGCTGTGTCACAGCGCTGCTTTTGCTCCATCTCTTTCTCTTCGTTGAGTGCTCTTCGTCTGGTCTGATCTCGGGGTCTCGAAGGATCTTGGATCATGGAGGCCGCGTACTACTTGTTCCGCAGCGGGAGGCCGGAGGCGGCCACCGCGTGCGAGGAGCAGGAGGAGGACATCGGCTCGCCGTCGGAGTCCTCCGAGTCGTCGTCGCCGTCCACGTCCGGGGAGTCTTCCGAGCTCGACGACGACGCGAGCTCCTCCTCCTCCACCACCGGCTCTGACCGCTTTGAGATGTCCGGCCACATGACGGAGCTCCCCTTCAAGAGGGGCCTGTCCAGGTTCTTCGACGGCAAGTCCCAGTCCTTTGCCTCGCTCGCCGCCGTGGGTCTCCTCTTCATGCTATTCCTGTACGCGTACCACGTCAGGAAGAAGAGGCGCCAGCGGAGGGAGCAGGACCCAGCGCCGCCGATGCAGCAGAAGAGCGCCGGAGGACGACGAAGCCCGCGAGCGGAGTCCAGCGTGGAAGCGTGACATGGTACGCCACGGAGGTCAAAATGGCGAACGTGTAACTAAATCTTCTCTCCGATGGTAAAAATGTAGATGGAATTCTAAAAGTGGTTTTCGAAGGTGCACCATTTCTTACAATGGTAATTAATTAAATATTCCAGTGCTCGTGCTCATCTCACGCTGCCACGCCAGGAATTACGCGGCCGGGGTGAAACGGAGCAGGGGCATAGGCCGACGCCGCTGGCGCTGGGCTGCGCAGGGAAGCGCCGAAGCCCGAAGCGGGGTGCGCGCTTCTGTCCCTGTCGCCTTGTCGGCAGTCGGCACAGCGTGCGGCCGGGCCGGACGCTTCCTCCGCCGCGCCAGTAGTGAACACGACGACATCCTCCTCCTCTCATGCTCCTCCTCGCGTCAGGGCGTCAGCCTCGTGGCCAAGAAAGAGCCCAAAGGTGGATCCATTCGGCACCTCGAAATGCGGAGCTGCCTCTCGTTCCCGGAGGGAGAAATCCACAGGATTCGGCTCAATTTCGCCCAAAGTCGCGATGGTCTCCATTGCCGGATGAATGAGTCCGTCCCCTACTTCCAACCAAATTTTGCTCAATTTCGCGAAAGTGAGCGAGAGAACCGAAGAAAGGAAGCGCATGTGTAGCACACCATGCATCTTCTACCACTCCTGCCAACGTTTGCTTGTACGCTATCCTAAAGAGTTTCTTCGGCCACTCTAAAGATCCAGTTAATTTTGCGCTTTTCGGATATTAACTATATGCCCAAGAAATGGACATGAACTTCTTCTTCTTCTTTTGTGAATAAGGACATGAACTTCTTCATGTATGGTCAAAATGTATGCGCGCTTCATGTCTGCCCTCCGCCGTCGATGTTCATGCCTCGGCCGGCCGTCGACTACTCCGTCGTCGTCTCCGGCGGCGACGGATCCGGCGCACCTTGTTACTTCGTCCTCGAGGCCTCCGAAGACCTAATAACCGCGAGCTCATCAGGCGACCTCATCCTCGAGGTCGCCGACTACGACGCCGACGAGAGCGCCGTTGACGCCGGCGACAAGCCCTGCTGGGACCCCTTGCGGCACGTCGACGAGCTGCCCCTCCGGCCCATGAGACCCTTCCGCAAGGCCTGCATCGACGTACGCGCGGCTCTCAGCTCAGCGTTAATTACATTTGGAATCAGATAGATGGTGCATGCGTTTCTTACTTGCCCTCTGTCATCTGTGCGCGTTGCAGACTTGCAGGTGGCGTTCGTGGTGCTCACGGTGGCGATGGAGGCTGGCCTCGCGCGGGTAGCGCTCCACGACGGCGGCGCCACCGCGCTGGCTCATCACCCTGCCGTTGATGCTGCCGTTTATGCTTCGGTTCCTGTACCTGGCAGTGCTCATGTATCTGGTGGCCACAAGATTTCGACGGCGTTTGGTCCATCCAACCAAAAGGGTCGAAGCTGACGGCCAAGTAGTAGTTGATGTGGAGCTAGACCGCTCGGCGGTGTCCGGTGTAACAAAAAACGAAGAGAGCCATCGTTTCTTCTTCTTTTAAAAAAGAGAGTCGTCAACTTTCACTACAAAAGTACGAGAATTCGATTCGTACCTGCGAATTCTTAAACAAAGATATTGTTCACTGATGGTGCAACAGTGCTCCCACAACAACATTCCTTTCCGTTCTCATGACAAGTGGCAAAGCATATCGCGCAACCATCAAGCTCACCGGCGAATAAAACATTTGCCGCGTGTAGCACCTGAACTTGTTGTAATTGGTTAGCCGATACTCCCTCCATCCCATAATACAAAGGAGTGCACGTAACTTAAGATGCAAATTTCAAAAGTTTTGGCCTACAATTATTTTTGTATAATAAAAACATTATCTTATAAAAATATAATATCATTGGACTTGCATTTAAAAAAATATATATCGCTATAATTTTACTGCTACACATATTATATTATAGGAAATATTGAGAGTCAAATATTAGTATGGAAGACCATGCCAAATTTTAGGATATAGGGAGTATTTGTTTTGAGAGATGGAAAAAGGCTAGGTAAAATTAAGGGCACTCTGGAAAACAATTGGAAAGCTCGGTCGGTCAGGACGACCTGGCCCAATACCGGTGTGGTCGGGAGCTGCTGAGACCGACCCACCAGGCCGCGGAACAAACAGGGGGAGAGAGAGAAAAAGCCCAAGATGAATGCACTGGATCTCCGTCCCGCCGTGAGGGGTGGGGCGCGAGAGAGCGCGGAGGAGCGAGCTGCCCGAGCACAGCAAGCCTGCCGAAGCTTAGCTCCGCGTGCCTCGGAGTGAAATGAATGGCCATCTCCACCTCATCCCCCTCCTCCCCTCACCCGCTCCACCTCCCCTCCCCGCCCCCTCCCTTCCTCCCCTTCCCGCCCGCGCCGTCTCCTCCTACGCCTTCCCATGGTCCCCCTCCCCGCCTACCCGTCCGCGCGCACGCCGCCGACCCCCGCGCCGCGCACGCGGTGGCGGTCAAGTCCGGCGCGCTGGGCACGTCCACCTCCCCGGACGCCCGCGCCGCGAATGCCGTCATGTGCGCGTACCTCCGCGCGGGCCGCCTGGCCGACGCGCGGGGCGTGTTCGACCGGATGCCCGCGCGCGACGCCGCCTCCTACAGCGCGCTCATCTCGGGCCACGCGCGCCTCGGCTCCCCCGCGTCCGCCGCCGCCGCGCTGCTCGCCCGCATGCGCCTCGCGGACGCGCTGGACCCCACCGAGTACACCTTCGTCGGCCTCCTCACCGCCTGCGCCCGCAGGGGCAACCCGCGGCTCGGGGCCCAGGTGCACGCGCTCGCCGCCAAGTCCGGCCACTGCTCGTGCTCCGGCCCCGGGTCGCTCCTCGTCGACAACGCGCTCCTCGGCATGTACGTCAAGTGCGGCCGCCTCGGGGACGCGCTGAGGGCGTTCGACGGCATGGAGCGCCGCGACGTCTCCTCGTGGAACGCCGTCCTGGCCGGCCTGGTCGAGCTGGGGCGGCACGAGGAGGCGTTCGGGCTGTTCGGCGAGATGCGGGCGAGCGGGGTCCGCGCCGACAGCTTCTCCCTGTCGGCGCTCCTGGCCGCGGCGGGCGAGGGGTTCGGCCTCCCCGAGGGGGAGGCCGTGCACGCGCTGTCGCTCAAGTCCGGGCTGGAGACGGACCTGAGCGTGGGCAATGCGCTCATCGGGTTCTACGCGGAGCATGGCAGCTCCGTCGAAGACGTGGTGAGCGTGTTCCAGGGGATGCCGGTGAAGGATGTGATTTCGTGGACCGGGTTGCTGAATGGGTACATGGAGTTCGGTCTGGTCGACATGGCTCTGGACGTGTTTGATCGGATGCCTGAGAGGAACTTTGTCACATACAATGCGGTCCTGACCGGGTTTTGTCAGAACAAGGAAGGCGTGCGGGTCACGTTCGCGAAGAAGGCAGGGCTCCGAGGCCTGGGGCTGTTTAGGCAAATGGTGGAGGATGGGCTGGAGGTCTCAGATGTCACGGTGACCAGTGCTCTGAACGCCTGTGCTATTGCTGCAGATAGGAAGGTGAGTGAGCAGGTTCATGCTTTTGTGATTAAGTGCGGCTGCGGCTCTACTCCTTGGATAGATGCCGCGTTGATCGATATGTGCATCAAGTGCGGCCGTTCTGGGGATGCACATCTGTTGTTTGAGCAATGGCGCCATCAAGAGAGCTTTCATATTGCTTGGAATTCTTTGCTGCTGGCTAGTGTCAGAGATGGCGAGTATGAGAAAGCACTTTCAACCTTCCTTCAGATGTTTAGAAGCAGTGGTGTAGGATTCATCGATGAGTTCATGCTGACTGCTGCCCTTGGAGTATGTGGCGCTCTGGGTTTTGCTGAACTTGGAAAGCAAATGCATTCCTTTGCTGCAAAATCTGGGCTTCTGTATGCTTGTGGAGTCGGTAATGCTATCATCAGTATGTATGGCAAGTGTGGGGAGTTGGATGATGCAGTCAATTTCTTTGAGCGGATGACTTGTCGAGACCTGGTGTCATGGAATGCAATGATCACTGCCCATCTTCTTCATCGTCAGGGAGAAGAGATATTGGACATATGGGCTCAGATGGAGAGATTAGGCATCAGGCCTGATTCCATTACCTTTCTTCTGGTCATGTCTGCTTGCAGTCACACAAGCTCAGATTCTACAGATCAATGCAGGGAACTCTTTCTTTCGATGTCAAGCAGCTATGGAATTGAACCAGCCATGGAGCACTATGCAGCTTTTGTTAACGTTCTTGGCTGCTGGGGTCACTTTGATGAGGCAGAACAGCTTATAGGCAGTATGCCATTCAAGCCTGGTGCATTAGTTTGGCGGTCTTTGCTAGACAGCTGCAGCAAGCGCTCCAACATGACCGTGCGAAGACGAGCTATGAAGCATTTGCTTGCATTGGAACCACAAGATCCATCCACTTACGTATTGACATCAAATCTCTTCTCCGAATCAGCAAGGTGGCACTCCTCTGAGACCACAAGGCTGGAGATGCGCGAGAAGGGCATGCGCAAGATCCCAGCACGGAGCTGGACGTTCAACGACAACACTGTCCACTCGTTCTTCGCACGGGACAGATCACACCCGCAGTCCAAGGACATCTACGCGGGCCTGGACGTGCTGATCCTCGAGTGCATCAAGGCCGGGTACGAGCCGGACACCACCTTCGTCCTCCACGACGTCGAGGAGTACCAGAAGCGGCACTTCCTGATGTACCACAGCGCGAAGCTGGCGGCCATGTACGGCATCCTGACGGCAGGCACCGGGCGGGCCGTCCGCGTCGTGAAGAACATCCGCATGTGCGGCGACTGCCACTCTTTCCTGGAGCACGCCTCCGCCGCCACCGGTAAGGTGATCTCGGTCAGAGACTCGTCAGGGTTCCACATTTTCAGGGGAGGGAAGTGTACCTGCAGAGAATAGAGACAGCCGGGCCATTTTTTTTTGACATGGTTGCAGTTTAGGAGATATAGAAGATATATCCTTGCACTGAGGTCTTGTACATCACTATCAGATTCTTCGGAAGCCTAAGCATTCAAGCGTAAATATTTTTCAGAGTTTGACTTCAACGTCTCGGTTGTTTTAGTTTCAGACATCTGCTAACTTACCTTTGCTGTTTCGCTTTCAGAGCATTATTAGTAACCGTTTTTCAAGGTTTCTGTCTGCAATTGCTTGCAACCGGAGAAACCTTGGAAAGAACTTGCCTGCATAGAGTCCATGGAGGATTGGAGGGGTGCTACGGCTTGCCGGTCTCAGCCAAACAATGAATCATCACGCGGTCATGTAAAATTCATCTAAACCCCATGTTCGTTCGTATTCATCTCAAATGTCTCACGGCGAATCCAGATATAATTGTGTCCGGCTGACCATATACAAGATGCAACATATCAAAATTCCATGGACCGAACTGCTGCTGCTCAAGCTGAAGACGATGCGAAACGTGCCATCATTTTTGAACCATGGGAACATGCGTGGATCAAATCAAGACGGGGATTGGCAGCTTGCCCGTGCTGCCACAGTGCCGCCAGGCCAGGTAAGCGCAGAGGCAGCCGCCGGCGACGAGCCCCCGCCGCCGCGGCAATGAAAGCCTGCAAGCACGCGTTGCACAGGGCCCGGCGGTGAGTTTGTCACGTGCAAGTCAAACGTCTAACGCAGCAGCGCTGGTTCCAATACGCTAGTTCCTTTCATCCTCTGTACTCACCCTGCTCTTGCCGGGCGAGCGACGGCGACTTCCCCGCGCGGCGGCCGTCGTCGTCGGCTCCGGCCTGGACGAGCACGTCGCCGACAGAGGCGGCCGCGGCACACGCCCGGTCGTACGAGCCGCCGCCGACCGTGGCCAGGCCCCGGCGGCTCGTCGGCGTCGCCAGCAGCCGGTCGTTGTCCTCCGTGTCGGAGTCGCTCCACGCCAGCAGCCTCCTGTACAGCGTCCGCATGGAGAGGCGCCGCCGAGAAGGTTTCCCTGCTGCTGGGGCTAGCAGAGGTCGCCGGCGGCGGCGCGGGCTCGCCGTCTGCTCTCCGCGCGGATTTCGTAAAATGGCGGATGGAACATTTTCAAAATGCCCCTGATTTGGTTGATCGCGATCGATCCTTTGTAAATTTCGGAACAAACCCCTGATTTGGGTCGCGATTATCCGATGCAGGGATCCGTTAGTAAAATGCCAGAACAAATATTTGCAACATGATTCCTGATTTGGATCGCGATTATTAACCGCGATCCGATTTAGGGGTCCTTCTGAAAATTTCTGGTTCCAGTATTTGCAATGCCTAGCTTGTGCCTTGAGTACCCCGAACCTTTTGTGCTGTGTTTTACTGGAGGATATTTACCTCTAGGATAGTTGATGAGCTGTTTGGGTTTCACGGATGCGATGTTGATATTTCAAGATATCTGTCTGATTCTAGATTCACTGGACGTGCTGAGTGCACTGTTCTACTTCTTTATTGGAAGCTTTGTTTGAGATGCTGCATTTTTCAGTTTTCTACTGCACCGATGCTGTTTGTGCTGTATAATTCAGACGTGCTCTTGTTGTATAATCCATAAATTGTGGTTAGGCTAACTTGGATGTTTGTATCACAGCTCAAAGCAAACAATGATGCTACATAGGCTGGAGGATTACAAGTGAATTGTACAGCTTTTTGCTCCCGTGTGCGTGCGAGGTTTCCATTTTTTATTATTTTTATAAACCATCGTGTATTTCCCCGCAGCCAGTTATTATTAACCGGAAACTGTAACGTCACAGAAAGTTCAGTTTAACTTCAAACGAGAATTTTGAGGAGGTTGCAAATACTCTGGGTCAATGGAATGTGTGCGCTCAAAGGCCACCGAAATTGGCGAATTGCATCTGCAAAATGCCTCTTGTCATCATGATCGTGTTTACTTAAAGCTAATGTTTAGCCATTATTCAAGCTAAACTGCCATTTGAATGTACAAAACGATCTTTTTGAACAGAATAAATGGAGACCTTGCAATCTGCTGGGTTTAATATTATAAAAAACAAATTGACAGTGCTACACAAGGTCCATTTAGAATGACACAATTTACCTTTTGCAGGCAGGAAATTTTCAAACAATCTTATTTCTTTCTCTGAATTAAATAATTATGGTTTGAAATGTTGTGGCATAATAAACCCGTGTAAATGTTGCCAAACGGCTTTGGAATTGTGACTCGTTGCCTCTTTAGATCGTCAGCCATCACTTACGAGTTGACTGCCCATCATCTACAACATCACTGCACGTAACCAGCATCTCAGTCCATTTTTCATCAAATTCTGGATCCAATCCGAATTCAGTATTCACATCAAAAGGTTCTGCGGGGCGTACTCCTGAGCAATCCCTTTCGAGCAACTCCGAGACTATATCCTTTCTAATAATTGCTAAAAATAGAGATTTTAATAAAAAATATGGCTTCTTTATTTTGTTATCCAAATATAGTTATCTTCTATTCTAGATTTTTCGCTAGCCAAAGATACAAAATGAGAATGGCTCTGTAAAATACACATAAAATGTAGAAAAACTATTGAAGAGCGAAAAGATGTAGAAAGCGAATTTTATACAAATGGTTTTTCAAATAATGATTTAGAGAGAGACTCTTGACATGCTCTTAAGTAAACGGTGTAGGGCAAAACTTACTGACGTCTTTGATGTTGACGTGAGCAATCCAGGACTGACATTGATTGTATGTAGCTGGACATATTGATGTTGACATGACGAATCTCTCCATTAGTTCAAACATACGGCGACTATCTTAGGGCGTGTTTGTATCCATCAGCACAAAATTAGCTAGCTAATAACTAATAGTTGCTATTTTTTAGCTAAGAGTCTGTTTGGATCCACATGCTATTAGTGCTATTAGGTGGTTAGACAGGGAGTTGAAGATGTATATGAACTATTAGCATCAATTAGTAACTTCGAGCCTACTAATGGAACTAATAGTTAATTTTTAGTGCTAATAGATCCAAATAGGCCCTTAGATATCCGCATAAATTAGTGTATATTGATTCAGTCTTCAGTTTGTCGGGAATTTCTTCTGCTATTTGAAAATGATGTGCGGCAAAACTTGTTTGCTTCAGCGAATGATATTGAGCAAACGAGCAAGAGTGCGTGCAAATATCAAACGGCAACTTGAGGCACTCAAGTAGTCAAGTTTGCTAGCAGCAGTCAGTTTGAACAAGAGATACTCTATCAGAAATGTAGCTAATTTTGGCCAAAAACAATCACTCTGAAGCATAACTTACAATCAGTTTAATGTTAATTCATAACACCAATAGTAAGCAGGGATTAACAGAGGAACAGAGTACATGGGCAAATCTTCAAGTAAGATGAGGTAACATTCTCCTGCAATTATTGGTCTAAGAAAAAGCAGTCCAGATCATAAATTCAGGTGATTCAAGTGCTTGTTCGTCAACTACGCCCTCATCGCGCCGTCCTCAAACCCACCTGAAAAGTTATGAACAGAGAATGGTAAACATCTGAGCAAATGAAAAGAAGGAAGCATTGCCCTGTAAGCTTAATGATCCTCGCAATCATAGTGAAAACACATTTAATGCGCCAAACTTCTGTAATTATCTCATAAGCAACTGAGAACACCCTCGCTCATATTTATGGCCACATATCTCAACTGTGTTCCCATTCTAACCGGCATAAGATGTCATAACACATGCTTGCTTCATAGGTGCACTCGGTACAGATTGTGGCTTTAGATGGGCGATCTTTTCGCAACTACCACTCTATATATGCATAATGCACACTAAAAGCATGCCGATAACACATGCGGAATGGATGCTTCCAGCCTTTGTGTACACAGAGACACAGATCACACATTTTAGCAAGATATGTAGCGCTATTCATAGCTCAATTGCACAGGTAGGACAAATCAATTTAATCCAACCACAATAAAAGCAGCAAAAATCTGGGCTATCATCTCTTAACCATGTGACAAAGATTTGCCGGCAAGGATCAACCCTGACATGAGGCACAGCTCACTAATACACTTATCAAACACATAAATAAAAGATATGCTCCTATACTTAGACACATCACCTCTCTTGCAATATACAATCACTTCACAGTTTTGTATCTGCTATCTATACCCAGAAAAAGACAACAACTATATTGCTATCACAAAAAGATAATTCAATCACCTGCAGGGGTTAAAATTGCTACAAGATAAACGGACAAGGATATTGTACAGCGGGGAAAGAATAATGTGCAGGAAAACAGGTCGAATTCAGATTGCCATAACTTCTGATCTACCACACAAATCTTTGGAACCTTTATCTTTCTGGGAAGGAAATGAAATTATCTAATATTTATTAATACATCGATTTTTGAATATAGAGTGGAATCTACTCAACTAATACATCAATTTTCGAAACATGGTTGGGAATTGATCAAATCTACCAATCAGATCTAAAAGAATACCACAAGCAGGATGTGGCAATGTGGGTTTAATTTTTTTTCCTGTGTTCCATCATTTCTCACCAGTTAGGCTGGAAGCTAAAATACAAACAACCCAGATTATTGTGACAGAGAACACAAATTAGTGCTAGCTGAATGTTTTTTTTCCTACCAGCAACTAATTAAAAGTTCAGATATTACAGAAAAGCCTTAAAATGCAGGTAAACTTTATGCAGTATCAGCTGACATCTAAATTCATCTCCTATGATATTTATAACCTCACCTTTCATGCACATTTCTCCTTTTACTTTCTTCCTTTTCCTTGCTTTCCCTTTCCTGTTATTGTTCGATGAGGCCTTCGTCTCCTTGTAAAAGCAAACTCTCCAAATTTATGGCCAACCTTCCCTTCAGTGATCTTGCACCGGACATGAGTTTTTCCATTGTAAATGAGCACAGAGGAACCAACAAATTCCGGCAAAATAGAAGATCTACGAGACCAAATCTTCTTGCCATTCATGTTTTCTCTGTTCTTCTTTATTCTAGCCAGGAAAGCGTCAACGAATGCTCCCTTCCATAGAGCCCTTGAGCTGCACATAGCAGTAGATACATTCAACAATCAACGAGCAATGCAAGAGGTAGAATGACATAGAAGCACAAGCTAGCGTTGGTGACGATCTGCATACATAATAACTTAATAAGCTTGTATAGTTATATTTACCTGAAAGCACGCGCCGCTGCTCCAAGGCCGGAGAGTAGAGGAGATGCGGTGTGCTGGGCCCTGGGAGCCTGATCAGACCATGCGGTGGAACATACAAATTGATCAGATCAACATCGACACACGAACAGACAACAAGACGAAAGAGGGGGAGGGGGAGGTGGCACCTGAGAGATGGCCGCGGCAGCAGCGGGGAGGGCATGGCTAGACCTGGCGAACCTCGAGGCGATGAGAGAACTGATCGCCATGGCTTACGCTCAAGCTTGGGCTTGGCTCCCGGCAGCAGCTGTGGCGGCGCTGTGTAGGGACGGAGATGAGGAAGAAATGGTGAGATCCCAAAGAAAACCTACCTAGTGGGCGGCGTGGCGGCGGGCCTCCTGTTCTCGCAATGCGTCGAATTGGGCCGGCATGGGCTGCGAAAGAAGGAAGAAATGGAGCCCCAGGGTTTAGGGCCTGGATTTTTTTTCTTTGCGTCCCTACATTTTTGCCGGAGTCAAGAAATTGTCTCCCTCGACTCTCACAAATTATTTAAATTACTTCCCTGCTACGGTTAAAAGAGATTTTTAAGGCGGCTTCATCATTTTCTATTAAAAATAAGTTCGGTAAACACATGGTAACATTTTTATAAACCATAAAAAATTTGAGCCGCCTTGCAATGGTGTGCACACAGCCCCATCCCTACATTTGTGGTTGCGTGGGGTTCCTATTTTTGTTATTTTTGATAAATAAACTATCATGTTTGCTTGTTATTGACCAGAAAGTGTAACTCGATTGAAAACTCGAACTTAACTTGAAACGAGCCCTGTGCGAAATACTAATATAATACTCTGGGTCCATGCAACATGCGCTGGGTGAAAGTGAAACAAACATGCGCGGAACACTAGCAATAGCTTTTGGGAAGGTAAATGCTTTTGGGAAGGTAATCACTAGGTTCAAGAGTCACCTTTTCAAGTACTCACGGTAAACCATATCAAGCTACAACACAAATCATTGAAAGTGAATGAAGAATGAAAATATACTCCTTAGCTGTGTGCAGGGTAGAAACTTGTAGGAGACATTTGCAACTGCAAACTAACCCTGCCTAATCATTTGATTCTCTTGGCTGAAGGAAGAGGCCTGGGAGTAAATGCAAACTAACTTGTGTGACATTATTGAACTAGATAAATTAGACCCCAAATCTACCAGAGATCCAGGCGGCTAACATTAGATTCCAACTTAAAAATACATCAAATCGACACACTCATCTCCACAGCACCGCAGAAGCAGCGAAAACCGCCGCCCTCATCGCGCAGCAGCAGATCTAGGGGGAGATGAATCATGAAGCGCCACACGCTCCCCCGCATCCAATCCACTAGCAACCGAATCACGCGTCAAGAAAGGTAGCGCTAACAGGTTCCCCAACCGAAAGAATACAGCCAAAGACGCCGTCTTTGTAAGGAGTAGTAGGAGGAGGAGGAGGATAAGCGGAAGCAGGCGGGAGGACGGATCGAATGGTTTACCTGAAACAGGGCAGGCAGGTCGCGGGAGGACGGAGACGAGGGTGGCGGCGGAGGAGATCGTGTGGCGGCGGCGGCGGTCTCTCCCGCGAGGAGGAGATGTCGCGAGACGACGGGGACGGGGCGGAACGCTTCCCGACCTGTGGAAGTCGGGAGTGTTTCCGCGTGGAAGCTGGGCTGATTCGGGCTGAGAGCCGCGGCCAGCAGGCTGCCAAACGCGCAAAATGGGCTCCGCGTGGAAGATTTCCGCGTGGGCCGCCGGCGCGCGAAAAGGGCCGGTTCCCTTCGGGGAAAGTGGGCTGCCAAAGAGGCCACTACGTGCGGATTTGCCACCTTACTAGCTCTTTCGTCGTTATTATTACGGGAAGAAATGTCGGTGCGTTGCTACGGATCTTTATTTACTCTCATGATCCGACCAGGCCCGTTCCCTCTCCGATCCTCACCGCCGGCTCCTCGAGGTCCAGGTCGGGCCCGTGATGTAGCGGCCTGTTATCCTTCCACCGTCGGAAGCGGGCAGTGATCACTGCTCTGTGAAGCCAGCCTCATGCCGTTGCTGCCACTTCAGGTCTAGTGAAGCCCGAGCTTTCGCTTGGACCGCACAGGCCATTACCAACTTGCAACAGGCAAACCCAAGCTCAGAGTCCGCACTAAACATTCACACCACCTTAATATCTCCACTTCGGTTACAAGCCCGTGCAACCGAGCTCGGCGAGGATGGCTCGCGAGGATGAACATTTAAGCTGGTGCGGCGCTGCTTTGTATGGTGAGGTGGTACTAATATAAGGAATAGAAAAATTTCACGGTGGTCTCATGTGCACTTCGAACGCAAAGATGGCTCGTCGGCAAACTAATGGCCCAAACCAGCTCGCGCTACATTCACGCAACCTATGCGGTAGCCTGCCCACGAGTCTTGCTCACATAGGCGACCCAGTACTCATGGCCTGGCAGCGGCTGCGATCCAGTACTCAAAACCAGCTCGTGCCCGACTCATGCGGCGGCCCAGCGCTTAAGGCTGCTTGGCCTGGCAGTGGCCCGCGTTAGCGAGCTGCCAGCGCGCAAGGCGGCCAGTGCTGGCCCAACTGACGCAAGGCAAAATGCCCCAGCGCACACGCTTCCTCCCGGCTCATGCGAGCCAAAATGGCAACTGGCCTGCCAGCTAAAAGCGGCCCAGCGCGCAGCTCGCCACAGCTTAATATATTGTGGCCCGGCAGCCAATGGTTGGGCCGCCAATTTGGCCCAACCACGCGTGCAACCTGCCTGGGCTTGGAGCCCACTTAAGTCGGCCGCTTAATCTGAGCCGTTCATCGTCATCCAACGGCTGGGCTCGTGTTTCGGCGGAAAAAAACTCCCGAGCACCGGCTCCTCTAAAACCCTAGGCCATTTCCACCCCCTTCAGCCGCAGCTCTCCGCCGCAACTGCGCCACCACTCTCCTCTCCTCGCCTCCGCTCTTCTGCACCCGTGCAGATCCGCCGTGGCCTTGCCTGGTTCCGCCACGGGCCCTCTCGCTGGCGTCGGCGTGCGACCGAGTCGCGCGCGGCTCTGTCGAGGGGCTCCGCTGCGAGCTGATGGCGGGCATGACGGTGCGGTGGCGGCTCCGGCGAGGTTGGTGCCGCCTGCGGTCCACCGCTAGCCAAGGCGCACTGCCGAGGTGGTCTCATGGTGAGCGGTGAACGGCGACAGAGTTGGCAGCCCTCCCTAGGCTTGGCGCGGCCGAGGCGGCTCGGGCACAGCCGGCCATGGCGAGCGGGGAGTTAGGGACAAATCTCACCACCGTACCATTTCATTCTCTAACAAAGTAATCCTCGTCAGGAAGCCAGAAATGAACAGGCAGCGCCTGGCCGGGTTTGCAAATTGGACCTTGCAGTGCGATTGCGTGAAATAGCGATCCTACGCTACGTAGTACGTACGCTAGTTCATACTGTCATGTGCGTCACGAGAAGTCGAGAACCCAAAGCAGCGCACAGACGGCACAGTTGCCTTGGTGAGTCGGTGATGCAGTTTTCTAGTGTGAACCGCATGCGCTATGTGCTCCCTCCGTTATAAAATAAATCAACATCTCATTTCTCGAAAAGATCAAATTCATACAAAATATATTAATATTTAAAATGCATAATAAGTATAGCTAGATTAAACATGTAATATATTTTTATAATAAACTTATTTAGAGATACAAATGTAGATAGATTTTTTATATTTATTTACAGTTAAATTTAGAAAAGTTTGACTTAGCGAGAAATGAGATACATCGTTTATTTTATTTTATGACAGAGGGAGTAGTGTAAGAAAATGCATCCTTTGTACAGTAGCACTGTTTTTCGTTGGAACGTGTGTTACGCACGTTGTGCTGACTTGAACCCTGTGCTAGTCTAGAACTACTTTCTCTGTCAGAGAAAGATTACAGTTCTAGATACATTGGCTTATTACTCGATACAATTTTTAGACAATTTTTTTAAAAAAATATCATTATTTTATTATGATGAAATACATTATGTGTATCTACAATGGAAAAAAAAGAGAAAACGTGTTAGGAATGCTCCCTCGACGTCATGTCTTTCAGACATTATTAGATAATGTGGAATATCCACCAAATCAATAGTTCGTACTTTGACAATGACTTTGTAATACATTGTCCCTCTACCACAAGATGAGCCTTCTAAAGGACTTGATAGTGTCCTCAATCTCTGTTGTTGAGCGATTATCCAATGAATATCCTAGCAATTTGAGCCAACATACTCTATTGAAAAGCACCCTTCTAGTATTGGTTTCCCTGTTGTGATTGACAAACTCGAAACCTAGCCCTTGATGAAAGTACGAGTTATGGTGAACCAAAAGCATCCCTATCCGAGGGTCACAAATACGTGGCCTCTGCCAAAATGAGCATAGTTGAACTTCCGGCAGTGAGTTGTCACGTGCAAATCAAACGTCTAATGCAGCAGCGCTGGTTCCAATACGCTAGTTCCTTTCATCCTCTGTACTCACCCTGAGCTTGCCGGGCGAGCGACGGCGACTTCCCCGCGCGGCGGCCATCGCTGTCGGCTCCGGCCGGGACGAGCACGTCGCCGACAGAGGCGGCCGCAGCACACACCCGGTCGTACGAGCCGCCACCGACCGTGGCCAGGCCCCGGCGGCTCGTCGGCGTTGGCAGCAGCCGGTCGTTGTCCTCCGTGTCGGAATCGCTCCACGCCAGCAGCCTCCTGTACAGCGTCCGCATGGAGAGGCGCCGCCGAGAAGGTTTCCTTGCTGCCGGGGCTAGTAGAGGTCGCCGGCTCGCCGTCTGCTCTCCGCGTGGCGCCGCCACCCCCGGAACATACATTTTCGGATCGCGATATCCAAAACTAGGGTCATTTCGTAAAATGGCGGATGGAACATTTTCAAAACACCACCTTGATCGCGATCCAACTTAGAGGTCGTTTTGTAAATTTCGGAACAAATCAGGTTGGATCGCGATCAATGCCGGAACAAATACTTGCAACATGACCTCCTGATTTGGATCGCGATTATTACCCGCGATCCGATTTAGGGTCCTTCTAAACATTTCTGGTTCCAGTATTTGCAATGCCTAGCTTGTGCCTTGAGTACCCCGAACCTTCTGTGCTGTGTTTTACTGGAGGATATTTATCCCTAGGATAGGTGATGAGCTGTTTGGGTTCACGAATACTTGTAGCAACTCTTTTGGTGCCCGTGTGTCCAAGCGTGGATTGAATTTGAATTTGGTGTTCTGTGAAACGGTGAGGTTTTGCCTTCGAATTCGGTGAGGATTCTGAACCTGGTAATGGCTTTGTGATTGGGAAACGCAAGATCTCGATCAAATTTTGTGTTTGCAATGTGGTGTGATCTCGGTCAGAGACTCGTCCGGGTACACGTTTTCAGGGGAGGGAAATGTTCCTGCAGAGAATGGAGACCGCCGGAATGGTACCATCATTTTTTACATGCTTGCGGTTTAGGAAACATAGAAGATACCCTTGTCATGAGGTCTTGTACATCACGATGAGATTCTTCAGAAGCCTAACGCATTAACGCATAAATATTTTTTTTCAGAATTTAACTTTACCATCTCGGTTGTTTAGTTTCAGTTATCTGCTTAATGAACTTACCTTTGCTGTTTTGCTTTCAGCATATTTTTCGTTTTTCAAGGTTTCTGTTCGCAACTGCTTGCAAGTTGCAACCTAGCCCTGCCATTTCGCCAAGGTCATCCGGAGATGAACTTGTGCTCAATCAGCCGGCCACAGCATGGAATTTGGGATGGCACCTGCAAGGCTTTAGCTCCGCTGCCTAGATCTATGGAGGATGTATGTTTCCGTTCAAGGCGCATTCAGTAAAGTACGTTTTCCTGTTCGCAAAGCGTGTTCACTAGGTCTTATGTAAAAACCATCGATACCTCATGTTCGTTTGCGTTCATCTCACTCGCCAGAAAGGTTTAAATTTGAGAGATATTTAACTATTTGCCATTTTTACGGAGAGCACTCCTTCATTTACTAGTTTTAGGTTGGTTCCTACACATTTACCATCACGTAATAATTGAGCCTACACATTTGTCACTTTTGCCTACATGGCGCGCCACATCCTTCCTCCGCGCTACTGGGTGTTCATGCACTACGCGAGCTTGTTCAAGTTCCCGTTCGAGGCACTGGTGGTGAACGAGTATGGCGGCACGCACGGCGCCAGGGAGTGCCTCGCCTCGGCTGGTGGCGCGGGGGGCATTTGCGTGCTCGACGGCGCGGGGCTACTACGGCAGCAGGGAATGCGGGAGGGCATGCGGTGGAGCAACCTCGACGTGGGGCTCTGGCTCGGGGTTAACGGATAGGGGAGGGCAATGTGGTCTTTTCCCGTGGCTGATACACATTGGAGGGAGGACGTGGCAAATGTGGCAAATGTGTAGCTTCAATTGTTACGTGATGGCAAATGTGTAGGAGCCGATCTAAATCTGACAAATGAAGGAGTGCCTTCCGTAAAAGTGACAAATAGTTAAATATCTCTAAATTTGAATCCGGATGAAATAATGATTGAATATATAAGATGAAACATTTTCAAACTGAAGACATATTATGATCATCTTGGAACCAGGAAACGTATGGGTCAAATCAAGACGAGACGGGCAGCTTGCCCGCGCCGCCGCAGTAGCGCCAGGCCAAGTAAGCGCAGAGACAGCCGCCGGCGACGAGCCCCGCCGCCGCGAGAGCCTGCACGCACACACGCGTTTCACATACATGGCCCGGCGGAGAGCTGTGCCACGTGCAAATTAAATGTATAACGCTACTCACTTTGCGCGTGCCGGACGTCGACGACTTCCCGCCAGCGCGGCCGTCGTTGTCGGCTCCGGCCGGGACGAGCACGTCGTCGACCGAGGCGCACGCCCGGTCGTACGTCCCGCCGACGCCGACGCCCACGGCGAGGCCCCGGCTGCTCGTCGGCGTCGCGAGCAGCCGGTCGCCGTCGTCCTCCGTGTCGGAGTCGCTCCACGCCAGCAGTCTCCTGTCCAGGGTCGGCATGACGAGGCGCCGCCGAGAAGGTTCCCCCGCCGCCGCTGCCGCAAGCGAGGAAAACCAAACGCCTGATCGCGCGGTTCCTTTGGCGCGATCGTTACAATGTTTACCAATTGGAGACCAACCAACCTGCCTGCCTAATAACAGCCCGGCGGGCGTGGCCATTTCCAATTTATACCCGTGCCAGCGCCCGGCGGCGGTCTTCGGGTTCTGGCTGGCAGGTCGGCTTTAATGCCAGGCACGGTCGACCCGCCCGTCGAACGCCACCGCGCCCCCGACTCGCCGCTCCACGTCCGCGCGTGGACGCCGCCGCGTTCCCGCGCGCGGCGCGCTACTCAGAGCACACACACCGTGGGACGGGACGCCATGGCGCGCGGCCGGCAACCTGCAGGCGCGCGCGTCTGGCGCACGGCGGAGTGCGGAGCGGCACTGCGTGCGCGCAAGCACAACAGAGCGGGCAGAGGCAGCGGCCTGCGTCGAAGGCGCTCCTAGCGTTTACTCCAGAGCATCTTCCTCTTCCTGGCCTCGCTCGCCGGCGGGTGGCCGTGCCGGCGGACACGGGGACCGGGGGTGGACGGTATTTCATTTACCGTCCACCCCCTGGGCAGCTGAGGGCCGTCCAATCCGCAACCGGCGGTCACGAATACACCCGATACGGACTCTAACCGCGAACAGGAGGGAGCCTCTTCTCTCGTCAAGGCGTGAGTGATCCCGCAGCGCTGCCTCGCCGGCGTCCGGCGAGCTCCCGGCTCTGTGCACGAGGCGGTGCTTGCTCGATCCGGCCGCGAAATCTCGAGTGCTTCTGCTCCCATGGCGAAATTGGATGCGCTTTGTCCTTCTCTCAGCAGACCTCCACAGCACATCCCGGCTCGTTCGTTTCCTGTTCGTGTCCATCACCATGGCGAGCTGGAGCCGTGGGTGCGGCCGCGCCAGCCGGCTTGGGGGAGGAGAACGAGCGGCCGCCCGGAGATGAGGGCCGAGGCGCTGCCTATCCCCACCACGCGAAGGTGCGCTTGCGAGGTACGCTCCAGTCGATCATCTCATCTCATCTCATCTCTTTCTTATCTCTCTTGCAATTAGTTTGTAGGAGTAGGCGCGAACGCTGTTGTAAGAATTCATACTACGGTTGGTCAAATTGGTTTGCCATGGCAGAAAGTAGCACGGATGCCAAACGGAGCAGATGCTGCTCTGCCATGCTGGTGCCCTGTTATTGACTCGACAGAAGGTACTGCCCAGCTCGACTCGGTCCGCTTCACCGTCGACCAGGCTGTGACGAGGATGGTTAGCAACAGATCGGAGTGGAATTGGAGGAATGCAGCAAGGATCAAGGATAGGCAGGGAGAATTGGGAGGCGGGTGAGTGATTAGCTAAGAACAGAGTTCAATGTTTACTTGAACTGATCAATTGAATCATCTTCAGCAACCAAGTCAGCTTAACATTTACTCAGAGGCGAAGCTCACATCCAAGGTCAAATTATTCTCCTGGCTTCTCAGAGACTCAACAACTCTAGGGCGAGCCATTCCGCAAGAACATCAGCAACATCAGGAGATGCATCTCAAGTTCTCAACACTCTTTATCAAAAAAAAAAAAGGTTCTCAACACTCAAGGAAAACATCAAGAGGGGTGAGGTGGAAGATGGGACTGAAATAGGGTGTGTTATGAAAACTGTCCCCAGCTTCTGTTTTTTCCCAGGGGTGTTTGCGCAAAACTACCAGGTTCCCCAATTTTTCCTCCGCGCTCGGCCGGCCCTCCCCTATTTACTATTTTACCCCCTGCTAGCACCGCCTCTCCCCCAAATTTTGAATTTCGAAACGTGGCCTCCCCGCAGAGAAGCCACCAGCCCCACCATCATGAGCCTCTCCGTCCACCGCCGCCCCCGCGACGCCGTCGCCGGCAAGGGCGGCCCGATCGGCACGCGCGACGCCGCTACCGGCCGCCACCACGCTCCCGCCGCCGCCTCCACTTCCTCCTACTCCTCGTCGCCCGAGGGAGCGGAACCGGCGCGGCCGTCGTGGCAGCCGCTCCCGTTCTCCCTCCCGAAGCGCCGCCGCGTCGGCACGAACAACTCCTCCGACCCCGCCTCCGGCCCCGCATCGCGGAGGACGGCGGCGCGCATGACGTGGCCCCCTGAGCGGACGCCGAGGCGCCCCGGCCTCGCCGGCGGCGGCGGCGCGCTCCCCTCGCCCAAGCCTCGCGGCCTCACGCGGGAGGAGGACTACCTCGGGTGGCTCGGCTCGCTGCGTTCGGGGCCGAAGACACGGGCCCTCGCCGACGCCGACGCCGACGCCGACACCAACACCAACACCAGCGCGGCTCGATCGCCGACGGCGTCGTCCGCGGCTCGGGTCCCGCCCCGGCGTCGCAGCGGCGGCATCCACGCCTCCGCCTCCAGCCCCGCCATCAGGTCGTCCGCGCTCACTGGCACTCCAAAGGGTTGGCCCCAGGCGTCGGCCGCCTCGCCTCTGGGTTCTGCTCCGTCGCCTCTGTCCGCGCTGGCCACTGCGTCCCATGGAGCTCGTCGTCAGTCGCGGACGACCAAGCAGCTTACAGGGACCCGTGGTGATCCTCCTCTGCAGCCGAAGGCCAAGCTACCCACCGGGACCCCTAGTGCTCTTCCTCCGCTGCAGACGACGAAGCCGACCCCTGAATCTCCTTCGCCGCAGACAGGCCCGGCACCTCCGCCCCCTTTTCTGGCTGCGTTTGGTCACAGACTCGTCGAGGTACTTTGTGTTTTTATCTGCCTGCTGATTGTTGGAAGCAACGATGAACCCACGATAGATCGATTACCCTTGATACTTTGCAGGCTATGATAGAGGTGGTGCTCTCTGATTGCTCTGATTCTGCTATCTGATCGATCTCATTTGCCCTGCAATTGATCTTAGCACAATCATATCAATCGATCATTGTTGCTACAACTCTCTTCTGAATAAGCTCGCATATGTTTCTGAAAGTTGTTTCAGTCATTTGTGTAAATGTTCGGAGCCTGTTGCTGCATCAGTAAACTAAGTTTGCCGCAACGTCAATTGCAGGTGTTGTTGAAGCTGAACCATTTCCGTGCCGCTACTCCGCAGCTGACCACAGGGACCCGTGGTGGCGCTTCTCCGCTGCAGGCCAACACGGTAGGTTTGGCATCGGGAGCCCTTCATCTTCCTCCTTATCTGGATGCGCTTAGTCAGAGAATAATTGAGGCAATCATTTTAACCTGCTAAATCTTGTGCCCGCTTTTGGCATGGGAAAATAAACTGGACATGGAAGCAACCCTGAATTGATATTAACTAGTAGGTAGATCAATTGGCATACTTTTCAGTACACTCTCATTGGGAGTTATCTGTTCAGACTGATTCTGTTCTCCATTGGATAAACTGGTAAGTCTGCAATTTACCTTACTCCTTAGCACAAACAGATGGTGTTCTCTGTTGGATAAATTGGTAACTCTGCAATTGACCTTAGCACAAACAGATGGATTGAATCATTATCACTACCACCGTTTTCTGAATAGACATATATGCGTATCTTCGTGAAAGTTGCTTCAGTCATTTGTGTAATATTCAGAAGGTGTTGCGCTGTTGCTGCATCAGTAAACTAAGTTTCATGCATTGCTATATGCAGGTCTTGTTTGACCTGAACTATGGTCACCTTGGATATACTGGTGTGGTTCTTATGGGTGTGTATGCCGGACTGATGGAACTGCTGTCCGGTTGGAAAACAATTCTGAAGGTTTTCTATGTCCTGCTGTTGATCCTGGGTGCTTTCGGCCTGGGAACAGGTCTGATGGCCGCCACGTCAGTCCAACCCACAGGCTACACGCATCGAGTGTCTTCTGTGTGCTCCCGCCTCTGTACGTGCTTGGCTACCTTTGTGTTCATCGTTGCGCTTGCATGCCACATGGGGAGTCATGGGTACATTGCTGGCATCGTGCTTGGTGTGGTGGCAGTTTGCTACATGTTGTCAGTTTGGATCGAAGGTGACCCTACTGCTTATGGTGCCTTCACTTGGGTGTGGACTGCCATCAAGGATCTGTGGCAGCGCTTCAAGTGGTCTGGTCAGAGAGGACCACTCCTTCCCTGAAGACATTCTTCTGTTGGCCTGCAATGCTCAATCAGTACATTCATCTACGTCTTACGTCTTGCCTGAATACCTGATGGCTATGCACCATACCTCAGTACACTGTGCAGGATCCCCCTCCTCCTCCTCCCTTTGAAGACATACTTTTGATGGTCTACAATTTTTGGCCAGCAACTTCCTCAACCTGCTTGGAATTACGACCCGACATATCTCGTTGCGATGTTAAGGCATGGCTGCTGTGTGCTGCCTTGGTTTCTTGTGCATGGACAAAAGTTTCTTGCCTTCAAACTGTTGCCTGTAACTCTGAGTAGATGATTCCCACATTTTCCCTTCACTCTTATTCAGCTCCTTGTCTCTAACTCTATATGCAGACAAATTGGTTACTTGTGCATGTGTAAAGATAGTTGATATATACACTTGCAATAGATCTGGGGATACCAGTTTCCTGAAATTTGTGAAAGGCTATTCAGTACTGTAGTTGTTGTGCATACTTGACAGCTGCAGACTTTTCTACACCAGCTTATGGCTTACATAGTTACATGGAGTTCATGCGTGCAAATATCTGATAATGTCATACAACTCTGAAGAATCTTACCAGTTTCAGGAAGATCTCTAGCAACAAAACGTGTCCTTGTACTCAGCCAACCCGAGTTAGGGATCGCTCATGACTAGTGCTCTCCACAACATGCCATATGTAGGTTACCATTCATCAAAAGTGCCACGTTAATCACGCTTGGTTAGGGGTGTTTGGTTTCTTTAGTCCAAACTAAAGTTTCCTGTCACATTGAATGTTTAGATACTAATTAGGAATATTAAACATAGACTAATTACAAAATTAATTGCACAGATGGAGGCTAATTTGTGAGACGAATCTATTAAGCCTAATTAGTTCGTGATTTGACAATGTGATGCCACAGTAAACATGTGCTAATCATGAATTAATTAGGTTTAATAAATTCATCTCGCGAATTAGCCTCCATCTGTGTAATTAGTTTTATAATTAACTCATATTTCATATTTAGTCCTCCTAATTAACCTCTAAAGATTCGATGTGACATCTAGCTCAAGGATCCAAACACCCTCTTGGTTAGCTGCCATGAATTCCATATTGCATCGTGCTTTGTTCCTGTTATACACATCACATCAATTGCTCGATCTGGGCTCTCACTCTCTCTCTCTCTCTGTGTAGTCATGAAGAATATAGCAAGAACAGTAGTCGCTTGTGCCAAGGTTGGACACATTGGATTCAAACGAAGGGACCAGTCACCACACCTGAGACCATTGCCTTTCTTCTGAATTATGATCATACCAGCTTGCAGCCACACAAGTTCAAACTCTGCACACGAGCTAAGCTTAACTTTCTCCGCCAACCAGACTGTAGCATTGCACCAGCCAGGAGCACTGAGCCAGGAACACCTGAGAGGCTGAGACCATTGCCTTTTCTTTGTTGACAAATTTGGGTTCCCCCTAAATGCACATTTTTTAAATAAATTTAAACAAAGAGATTGGAAATGTCTTAGACGAGCGGAGAAATTTAAAGCCCAGCTGGCAGTACGTTTCTTCTGATCTTGGTCAGTTCTGAATCGAAACGGAAACGAACTGCACAATGACACGGTCACCGTTTTCTTCCTGCGCTTTTAGCTTACACATCTACCGATCTACAAAATTCATATGAACACGAGTATATTACACCGAGCCACGAACAAACTAGCGGATCATCATCGATACGGATCGCCTTGCCTGCCGCCGGCCATGGGGACACAATGGGCGGTGGATTACAACGACCTCCTATATCTCTCGCTAGAAGAAGAAGGCACCGCCGTCGCCGGAGCCATCGGAGCCTCGCGCGCGCCGCCGCCGTACCCCCGCATGGGCGAGCGCGATCAGGGTAAGCAACGCAGCACCGGCGGCCGCCTGCTACAGCTCAAATAACTAATAACAGTAATAAGCAGCTGATGGCTCTCGATGGCTTGGTTCTGCAGGGGTTCTCCAACGCCGTGGGTCTGGCGATCTTCGCCCTCCTCGCCGCGCCGCTGGCGGCGCGGTGCACCAACAGGGACGAGCTCTTCTTCTGCGTCGCCTTCCTCGTCATGTCCATCGCCTTCCCGGTCCTCGGCTATGTGTGCACGTACGGCGGATCTGCCCGGGCAAACTTGAGGAGCGAATACCTCCTCAAGATTAGATTCTTGACTTGCTTTTGCTTCTAGACATTGGGATTGATTATCTTGTCTTGAGAATAAACTCAACTAGTTTTAGATATGGACGTACATACACATACTGCATTCAGGATTAGGCCGTTAACCATAGTTGATGGACGATGTAGATACCAATACTCGTGCATAGTCTGCTCTTACACGCGGCACTAATGTTAGTTGGTTCTTATGTGGATAATGTGATGTTGTTAACATAAGCCAGTTTACCGTGTCGGCTGTCATGTGTTAGCATAAGTTTTACTTCCAATATTTATTTTAATTTACCACAGATTGATGAGAACAAGAGTTAGGTGCACTAATTTGTGGCCCTAGTTTTATAAATTTTTCTAGACCTGTTATTTTAGAAATGCATTTGAAATGTGCAAAGGGTAGTGGCACCTATCATTTTTATTAACATGTTAGGGCTAACTTGTTGGTTCCACATGGACAGACCGGGGTGGATTTGAGTTCATTGGTGGAGAGGTAACATAACCATTGTCAATGGTTAAGGGAGGAGGCCGGACCATGAGGAAACACAGACTCCGTCTATAGTTGACGGAGGTAAGCTCCTAGCTCCTGATGATCACGTTTAAGCCACGGCACGCACAACAAGGGTTATCAAAATGAAGGAGGAGATGCACTCAAATTAGACTTTGCAAAAAAAAAACTTTCTTTAGGAAAAAAGGTCTCACTCTCAAATGTTTCCTGCAATTTCTGTGATGTTTCGTTTCATAAAACTGGTCTGGTCAGCAGAAAATCTATCCGATCGATAATATTCTAGGTTTAACAAATTCATTTATACATCATCTTCAGGTCACAACAGTAGAAAATGTCAGCTTAAAAGTGCTGAAATACATCTTGAAATCTACTTCGTCTTAGCAGTCTCAATGCCTTCATTGCATTGTGGTTTCTCCTTCCCTGACCTTTCTCATGAACCAGTTAGCGATCTTAGATAGATGGTTCCTTCCCTGACCTTTCCCATGAACCAGTTAGCGCTCTTGAATGGTGAATGCAACCTGTACATCCACCACACCAAGAAATTTTCAATCCCTATATTCTCCTAAGTCAAAACTTTCAGCATCTTGAAAGGCTACACATCAGATGACAGACTCGTGAACTCTTGAACAAGTGCTCTAAAGAGAGACGGACACTCGACCATATTGGTGGGCCGGTCAAACTCCTTTACTAGTCCTGCTACTGCAACAATTGGAACTTTATTAGATTGATAGTAAGATGGTAACTAGACTTCTAAAGGCTGCTAGCAAAATATTGCTAAGAAGCACCGAATTTCAGTGTCTAAATGTAGTATTATTGTGAACAAGAACTTAATTTTTTTCTTTATTAGAAGGGTACCAGTAAGACTATTTTTTTCTCTCCAAAAATTGGTTGAGTTCGAAGAATTTTAATGCAAATACTATGGCTATTGGAAAAATTGGTTGAGTTCGAAGAATTTTAATGCAAATACTATGGCTACGGGAAGGGGCCTAGGCAGCTCGTGATTGTGAACACAGCTGACAACGATTCGAAACCGAAACACCTTTAGGTTCTTATGAGATGGTAGCACAAAATAAATAGGTATACAAATTAGGCTTGTTGGTGAAATATATACTTACCGGATTTCATCATCAGAATATTGCTACAGTGGATCTTGAGTGATGATACCGAATTGAGACTTTAGGTTGTGGAGTCCTAAAGTGCAGATGTCAACACCATCGATAATGATCTTCCTTTCAGAAGGCTCAACTATTCTGAAGGGTGTCTACATAAGTGTTGATTTCCACTCAATTCTAGCTACCAAGAGCTCGAGTATTCTTTCTCCCATTTAATCCCATTTAATTTTATTGTGATGCCATTAAGATTAGAAACCTCCTACGCGGAAATGCTGGTGCTCGGAATATAAGCTTTCATAAGAACTCTATTGCAGCAAGGGATGGAGGCAGCTGGCCAGAGGGTGCCCATGCCCCCCTCCCCCTGCCTAAGTAAACCAATATTTATCACCTTTATCATTTAGGTCTCGCTTTGCGGGCACTATTTACATTGATGAAGGGCCTCTAGCCTAGTGGTTAGAGTACCTGAGTAGCATCCAGTAGGTCTAGGTTCGACTCCCTATGGAAGCGAATTAAACGGGTCTGGAATAAAAAAAACATAGGTAGGTTGGGGGCTTCCGACTTGGGTAAGAAACTAAATCTACCTTGAGATCGATCACATCGACGCTACCATTTGTTGGCCGGTTTGCATAACATAGCCTTTCAATCCTAAGCAAGTTGGGGTAGGCTAGAGTTGAAACCCAACAAGAGCCACAAATCAGGATTCGGGCACATGAATAGCTATTTTCCAAGCACTCCTATCCAGGGCTAAATCTTTGGGTATATTCCATCCCTTCAAATATCCTTTTATTACCTCTTCCCATGTTAATTTTGGTCTTCCTCTGCCTCTCTTCATATTACTGTCATGCCTTAGGGTTCCACTACGCACCGGTGCCTCCGGAGGCCTTCGTTGGACCAAAGTATTGTATCAGTTTTTTTTTTAAAAAAAGTAGCACTTGATCCTTTATGCTGCTCCGGATTGAAACCATTTTGTTTTTGACAATAAACAACCTGATCCTTATGGCCAGAAACAAGGTTGAGTTACTAAGTGATAGGCCATACGAAACTGAGAGACCCACAAATTCAGCATCACGAGAACAAATGAGAAATGTCAGCAAAACAAAAAATAGCATGAAAATAATAAATATAATTTGTACCTATTCAATCGTTGAGCCGATGTCTTTTGGGAGTTGGATTCATCCTCAACAATGGAGGATCTGGTGTCCGATTCAACCTCGGTGATGGAAGATTTGGCACTGGGTTCCATCTTGACATAGTCCCTTTCCTTAGGATCTGGTGCTGCAGAATCTCGCTGTACCGGCCATATTGCACAGTCATTCTATCCTTCATCACCTGGAGGCAGTATTGCAAGCTAAGTGGTTTCCACTAAAAAAAGGAAAGTGTTACAAATGGTTTAATAACAATTGGGCAAGAATGGGAGAATTCGCATGATGCGGTATTTAACTAACATGCTAGCTAGTGTGTTGATCATTTTGGTGTCACGAGTAGTCTAAAAAGTAGTGTAACATGATCAACTAATTACTTTGTGACTCAAAAACAGGGTTAGCCATTACAGGATGATGAGTAACTTTTTGCAATAGTAACCAGTTTAGGTTATGGAATGAGGGAGGTATCCGGTATCTCATGATGATGTGGTTTAGTCCACCGGTAAAAACGGCCACGCCCCTAACCTAGCTACCGATCAATTACCATCGATATTTCCATAAAAAAAGAAGGCAACTGCTAAAATTTATGTCTAATTACTACTCCCTCCATCCCAAATTACTATTTGTTTTGACTTTTCTAGGTATATAATTTTTGCTATGCATCTAGATATATATTATGTCTAGATATATAGCAAAAGCTATGTACCTAGAAAAACCTAAACGAATAGTAATTTGGGACGGAGGGAGTATCGATGAATTCTTTTATTTTGCAGTACTACTGTCTATATGTCGTCTTCCACTCTTCCTTGTTAACATTTTTGAGCAACCATTTGTTACAAGTTTCAATCAGAATTGTTTACACGAACGTGATGCTCCCTTTGATCATATCAGAAGTGCATCTAGTGTTGCTATGCTTGCAAGCGAGCTCCATCCATCCGCGAGAAACGCCCTCCACCTACTCTACCAGCAACTTCCTTGCTGCGACTTGATGCAGGTGTCCGACACAAGGATATCGAACCCGCTCAGCGTCCACTCAGCCTCGGCGTTCTCGCGGACATATATCTCCGTGTCCACGTCTAGCAACGTCCACCGCCTCCTGGCCGGCGGCGTGCCCAGGTCCTGGTAGAAGTAGAGCGCCTGGGACAGGGCGCCTGCGTCGAGCTCCCAGGCTCTGGGGTCGCCGACCCAGCCCTGCCCCTTGGCTGTGGGGTAGCTGAACTCGCCCCACACCGGGTGTGGCAGGAGCTGCAGGATCTCTTGCAGCTGTGGGTTGCTGTAGGCGTCGCAGTAGGTGGTGGGCTGCTCGGCTCGCTGCGCGGGGGAGCAGTAGACGTGGTACGCGCCGTAGGGGAAGCGGGCGGTGTCGGCGCGGTGCACGCGGGTGCCGTTCCGGAAGGTGTGCCACGGCGGGCACTAGTCTATCCTCGACGGCCGGCACCACGCCGGCGTCTCCGGGTTTTTTTTTTCCGACAACTTGCCTATTTCATTAAGAAGAAGCAAAGATTTGCATAGAGATTTAAACGACCTCTTACCTAAAACAGAAAGAAAAACTTACAAAGAAAGGAAGAAGAAAAAACGACCTACCACTAATGACAAACTAAAACTAGCCATAAGACCTAATGAAGAACGGGCGTCTCCGGGTTGATGATCATCTCGCTGTACCGCGTCACGTCCGTCGCGGTGTCGCCATCGCACGGCCGGCCGTCGTTCTTCCAGCAGCTGCCCATGTCCATTAGGTACTCAAGTAGAACTGGCTGTTGGGACCGCCGCCCTGCTTCACCTCCGGCGTCACGCTCACCTTGAAGTCCGGCGATTCCGGCACCTGTTTGGTTCATGCCCCTGGTGTCGTAGTGGTAGCCGCCGGAGAATCCCTTGGTGGCGTCGGAGCGCAGGTACAGCATCAGCCACGGGTACTTTGTTTGACGTCCGCAGCTTTTGGTGGAACACCCACCCCCCGCCGCGGCCGCCGGCGCTCGCCGCCACCTCGTTCTCCCACGTGACGGAGTAGTAGGACACGTCGCCGCTGCCGAGATCCGCGGCGTCCAGCTCGTAGGTGACGAACAGACCGCCGCGTAGCCACCGGCCGGCGCCACCGAGCGCGGTGCGGTTGTGGAACACCAGCGGCTGGTTCATGCACCGGCCTGCGCCCCCCGGGAAGGGGAACCGGGAAGTCTGCGGGGACGGGCTTGCCCGGCACCCGTTCTCGGGCAGATGGCCGCGGTGGTGTCGAGGTTGCCGTTCCTCAGCATGACCATCCAGAACTGCCACGGCGTGGGGTTGTCAGGCACCTGGCATAGGCCGCGGAGGTAGAGCTCCTTGGCCGCCGCGTAGCACGGCCGGTGCCCCCGGGAACGGGTCGCCCTCGCGGAGGTCGTTGTCGGCGTCGGTCACCCGGTGCACCACCTCGTGCACCGGCTGGCCGTGCTCGCCAGCGCTCGTTTCTGCAAAGATTTAGCTAGCCTTGCTGGATAATCGAATCTTGGAAAACCGCGGCGTGTGGAAGAATGGAAGGTCAAGACAGGATGAGAGCATCAACCGAGATCGAAGCAGTCGGTGCCGCGGGGGCTGCCCATGCCGAGGGCCTCCTGGCCGACCTCGTTGCAGAAGGCTTCCCAGGCCACGCGAAGGCCGTCGCGCCGCATGCTGGGGTCCCCGACCGTGGAGACATAGTAACCGCCGCCGCCGCCGTGCGTCCTGATGGCCCGTACTGCCTCGCAGAACGAGAGAAGGGCGATAAGCAGGGAGGCGGCGGCCGCCGGCCACACGGCCATTTTGAGGGAAAGGAGCTGATGCGGAAGGCCGAGCTGAACTGCGATGAGGAGGAACTACTACGGAAGGGTTGGAGTGGCCGGTGAGGATGCTGGGCTTGCAGATCGTGGATCCATGATTGAAGGGTGAGATTACGGGAAGAACAGGGTATGAGGAGAGAAAAGGGGAACCGAGATCGAGATGAGAGAGCAACCAGCAGGACTGAGCCTGATGAGAGGGAGGGAGGAGACGACGTGGACGGCAAAACTGACATGTGGGCCCGTCTGTGTTAGCTGCTGAATGCGACAAAAAAATCGTCTATGGTTTGCTGCTGATCGGGTCTCTTGGACTTGTTGATCCACTGACTGAAGTACTGAACAATGCGGTAGCAGCCAGGTATATCGACAACGATGCAGTCTGGACATTTTTTGGCCTCTGCTGGGGATTCATGAGTATTGATTGGCTTCCTCCCTCTCAGCCTTCATGGAGGCTCACATTAGTCTTTTGCTCTTTGTATCTTTGTGATCCTTTATCTTCTACTACTGCCAAAGGCTGAGGAGAGTTTGGATTTGATTCATAAGAATGGAGATGTTTTTCTAGCAATTGGGCACCTCATTTGCTTGATTTGGGTCAGTGCTTCTGACAATTTTTTTCAATAATGTCAGGCTACCAGGGACGTACGCGAGCCAGGCTAGGAGCTACATTTTGATGTCGATCTTGACCTTGCGCTGCATGGAGCCATGGACTGAGAAAAAGAGGCTGAAACGCGTAGTGTGGGCTGTGATCTCAGGCTGTTGCAGGCAGGAGTACGTGCACCGGTGCACGTTACCCTTGTCTTCCTACATACACCTTGCTCGGCCTTCGAGGGCCGCTCTCCTCCTTGTGGTGTTGTTGTGATGCCTCCACCTTATCTCATACAGATTCTTCAGGTGAAAATTTTATCCAATTATATGAACGGGTGACGGCGGCACATTTGTGTCGTTTCCTTCTTGAAGACGTCGCTTCGGAGGTTCTGTGTTGCATGCTGAGAGGGTGCTTCTCAAGGGTTTGTTTGAGTTCGTGGTTGAGATCGACTAAGTGCAGTTTCTACATGAGACTATGGTTTTCTTTTAGACTCCAACATCAAAAGTTTCTAAGTAGACGAATGATGTGAACGGTGGATGCTACACAAAGACAAAACAAGTTTGAAGCAGGACGTAGAAGTTTGAAACTTAATCTTTCTAACTTTCTTTAGTCTTCTACTTGCTATCTTGTTTTACGAGCTTCTCGATTTTATAAATTGGAGTCTAAGAACTCTTGTAAATTGGTTGTACATGTCCACGTACATTGAGGTCAGATTTCTATCCATTATCTAAAAAAACATACACCTGAAACGCGCCTGGTTTTCCATCGGTTCTTGGAATCGTGGTCAACAGCGGTCAGTCCTGATCAACGCGGCTTCATCGGCGTTGTGTGGGGAGGAGTGGGGGTATGTGCCCCCTATGGGACCTACAAAAGTTATTCTGGTGATCATTCATGTTTTTCAAGGAGCATCCGGATCAGCTGAACTCAATCTTAACGGTGACCTTTCACAACAACACGTGACGCCAACTAATGGTTCCTATATATGGCCAACCGGGCCGCACGACACGGCACTAACACGAGCACGATCAGGCACGGCACGGCTAGGCACAGCACTACGCGGCACGGTGGCTTACCCGTGCCGTGCCTAATAGTGCCGCCGTACCGAGACCTCGGCACAGGCACGGCCCTATGGGCGGTTAGCCGTGCCGTGCCGTGCTGTCGAGCACGGCAGCCCGGCGTGCCCGCGCCGTTGCTGTGCTTGCCCGCCAGCATGAGGCCGCGCCGCCATCGCTCGCCCGCTGCCTGTGCTTGCCCGCCAGCGTAGGGCTGCGCTGCCACCTTCGCTCGCCCGCCGGGGGTCCATGCCGCCGCTTGTGCTCGCACTCGCGGGGGGCGCGCCGCCGCCTTCACTCGCTCGTAGGTGGTCGGCGCCGCCGCCTTCGCTCACCCTCGCGGGGGACTGCGCCGCCGCCTACCCGCCGGGGGTCCGCGCCGCCACCTGCACTCGCCCGCAGGAGGGCCGCGCCACTGCCTGTTGCGTGGGAAAAAAAGAGATGGGGAAGAGAAGGAGCTAGAGTTTTCACTATGACTTGATGTGAATCTAACAGCTCTAGTTTAGTTAGGAGATCCAACGATTGATATTTATCAGGCTAGTATAGTGACGGCCCAAAAACCGTGTCGTGCTCGTGCCGGCCCTACGGGCCGAGATGGTGGCCCAGGCACGGCACTACGACCGGGCCGTGCCAGGCACTAGCACGATGGGAGTCGGACCGGGCCGTCCCTGGACCGTGCTTGGGCCGGCCCATAGTGCCCAGGCCAAATGGCCCGCTATAATGGTTCCGTTTTCGGGTAGAGTTGACCGGAAGCATTTTTCTTTGTGACACCACCTTAATGCCAGTCACCGTGGCTAGCAGATTCATAAGTCCAAGTAATTTTCCATCTAAATGCAATGCTTGTTTTCCGTGACAACAACACAAATTATTAATAGATATAGACGTCAATTGTATTTTTTAGCACGCGTATGTTAATTAGCAAACATGAGTTATTTAGTTTGAAGATATTTTATTCCTTTTCCTATAGTTCCAAACAGTCAGATTGAAATAGAACTAATTATTTTTATGCTGGAGTGTCTTTTGCTGACATTTCTCATTTATTCCCATGATGCAGGAACTTTTTTTATTGCGAATCATACAGTACAGACGCAGACGCTCACATACACATACGCACACCCGCCCCTACGAACATATGCACACAATCCTTCCCCTATGAGCACTTTCAAAAGATTGAGCTGGCAAATCCTCAAGACCGATGCAAGACCGATGCAAGAACTTGTGGTCTTTCACTTTCATATGGCATATAACCTAACTTGGCCTTGTTCCTAACAGGACCAGTTGTTTTGTTGAAAACAAAATGGCTTCCGTCGAGAGGCTGAAACAATTCACGAACATTCCATCTGAGGCATCATGGAGGATCAAGGACAGAGGGCATGACCACCCCTGGCCACTCGACTACCTCTATCCCTGGCTGCAATAAGGCTCTTATGGTAGCTTATATTGCGAGCACCAATATTTTATAGAACATTTGTGGATCCCTAAACTGACTACCTCCATCACTGGCTACAATAGTGTTCATGGATGATGCCACTTCTTCAGTGGATTTCCAAACCAATCCTGTGATTAAGAATATCATTTGAGAACATTATAGCATGTACCAGAATACCAACAATTATCGACTGCGACAACATCCTAGTTATAATGCAGGTAACCATCTAAAATTTTAACCCTTTGTTCACAATAATACTTTATTTTCCTACATATTTACATGTACATATTTTCCTACATATATAAAATTTGAAAAGATAAAGTAGGGACCTTCCATACTATTTCATAAAAAGAAGTCAAGTTCCTTAGCAATATTTTGCTAGCTCAAGCTACCCAGTACCATTTTACTTTTATTTTAATAAAGTTTCGATTGTTGTGTGGTACCAGGATTAGCAAAGAAGTTTGACCAGCCTATAAATCTGGTCGAGAGACATCTCTAGTCCAAGACTACGCTGACGGGTCATCCAATGTGTAGACCTTCAAGATGTTGTAAGTTTTGACTTAAAGGGAAAAAAAAAAGGGAATGGACATTCACTATCCAGCAGATGTATCTGTTTCATGTGAAACGTCAGGGAAGGAGCTAGAGACCACAATGCAATAAAGGCATTGAGAAAACTACTATACGAATTTAAATCCAAGATGTATTTCAGCATTTTTATGCTGAAATTTCCAACTGTTGTCAGCTGAAGATGACGTAAGAATCAATTGTTCAACTAGAATATTATCGATCGGGCACACTGCATCACTGCGGGATGCGGCAACCCATTATGCGATTGTATGCATACGAACACGATGATGTATATCTACTCCCTCCGTTTCAAATTATTATTCATTTTTTTTTCTAGATACATAACATTCGACATGCACCTAGACATATATTATGTCTAGATACATAATAAAAATTATATATCTAGAAAAGTCAAAACGAATAGTAATTTGGGATGGAGGGAGTAGATTGTAAAGAAAAAAGAAAAGCTAAGTGCGCCAGTCGACGCCCCGATTGAAAATGTTACCATGGCCCTTAATATAAAAGTTATATATATTCCGCGCTATTTCTATCCGATCCCTATCTGGCTTGTCGTGCAAAAGTAAAAGAGCTGATGACTGTTTCAATCCATTCATGGAGAATAAGCCGCATGGCACCCATGAGTAGTCATGGGCAACGATTGCCTCTAATTTTAAAAGTACGAGTCATGGGCAACAATTTCTCTCTAGTTACCAAGTTTGCATGTGATCACTAGTCTGCGAATCATGATGATGGCTTTAAACCAATCCAGGCCGTTTGCTAGGGATGTTTGTGAATTACTATATCCTCTTGATGAAACCATTTTTGTTTTCAACAAAACAGTAAAACAGCTAGTCCATAAGATCAGTGTTTGCACCAACTACACTAGCGAGCTGAATGGTGCTTATGCCCGCTTGCCAATCTCCACCTTATCACTAAACTCAAGGCAGACCTAGAGCAAAAGTTGAGGTGCAGCATGCATTAACAACGAATAAATTTTAATTTGGAAATTTTTAACATGGTAAAATTTTGTTCATCGACGTAGCTTCAATTTTTTGAGTGAGGGCATGTGCCCTCACTTAAGCCAATGTAGGTTCGCCCCTGAATGAAGTCCATCATCTCCGGATCCTTCTTCAGGCAGCACACCCTAATGACCTCCTCATCCCTCTACTTGTTGATAGGGAGGCCAAACAAGATGTTGTTCATGATGATACCACTCTGAATTCATGCCGTCTGCGCCACATAGGCGGTAGTATGTACCATGAACCGACATGCGAACAGTTTTGGTAGAATAAGTTTCATAGACGATTCAATGCAAGTGATCCGTTTTCCTATGAAACTAATGGTTTTTTCTTTGTAAGCATTGCACGTGGCGCTCAAATAACTAGAGAGTGGGGTTGCGAAACTAATGGTTTTGTCTTTATAAGCATTGCATGTGGTGCTCAAATAACTAGAGAGTGGGCATGCGTGCACTACTGTTCTGGAAACTTTGCGCATCTCGCCAAGAATGCACACAAGAAGTAACAATTTGCTCAAGCCATACACGCCGACATAGGCATTTGACCAACTGGGGCCCATCATACATGGACGATGCAACTCCTCGCTGGTGATGTACACAAATTAATCAAATTTAATGTGTCTCTCTCTCTATATATATCTTTGGTTTTAATCAAGCATAGGGGGCCTGTGCCCCCCTCCCCCCTTATAAAAAACCTCGTCCAAAGCACACACAAAGCCTGCTAGCCTTGATGTGGCAGCTGTTTTGCTAAGTGAAGTGCCACGTGAACCGTGGAAAGACAATTTAAGGTCCACGGAACACCCTCGAGAAGCGGTTATTTTAATTAATAATTTTATGAATGGTAGTATAGATAGTTAGATACCGAGAAGAAATATGCATAACTTAGAACCCCGTCTCTGATTGGGTTTGGAGAAGTGCCAATTTTAAGAAAGCGATATTTTGTTTTGTTGAGTTTGATGTGGCAACGAAAACACTCGAAAGACTATGTTCATATAGGCAAAGGTAAGTCAAGTTAGTTACAAATTTCACAACGGCACGCTTGTGTTACCTAGCTTCCCGGCCTCATGGGACAGATGTTATAATTCTAGACATGAGCCAGGCATATATCTGAGCTCGCTGTGGTACCCTGGTAAAATAAAACGTATTTATGTTATCAAATAAGGTTTTGTCCAAAGCCTACCATTTGGTGATCAACTCCCTTAAAATTGCATCACGCTCCGCCACTGGCAGTATACAGCTACAAGCAAACCAAAAGAAGCAAGTGCTCGCTACAAGCATAAACGATGTCCTCCCGTCCACGTCCAGGTCCAAGGATATAGCTGCCAATCATGACGCCGAGCGGTAAAACTGTACATTATTGTACCTGCAAAAACAGAAAGAAAGAAAGAAAAGGAGTAGTAGAGGCAAGTTGAGTTCATACCGCACTAGCTTAACGCTTATGATGCTTGAATAATTGTCTACTATTTCTTCATAATTGAAATTAAAAAAACAAGGTGAGATCTGGCTCGATCATCATCAGGATTTTATTTGTTGGGCTAAATTAAGGTCGTGTGTGACCTCGAGAAGAATATCATCAGTAGCGGAGAAACAAGATATTTTGAGGACCCTAATAAGCTTTACCACGATGAAGGTTGTCCACGCGCGAGAAAGGCTCGAGGACGCGAGCTTCTTCTTGGCGGGTCTCCTCCCACGTCACCCGTGATCCGTATCGGGGGAGGGCGGGCGGAGCAGGCACGCCCACCGCCCCTGCTCCATCATGTCCGCCGCCGTAGCGTCGTCGTCGGCCGCCCTGCCGCAGCCGTCCTCGTCGGCGGCGAGCGCCGTGCTGCCTCCGTGCCCTTGCGAGACGCCGGCCGGCGGCGGCGACGAAACAGTAGGCCTGGATGATGGATCGTACACCGTGAAGACATCGTGCCGTCAGGTGGTGGTGGCACAACGCAACGCAACGGACTAGGACTTGGGCCACTCATGGCCTGATATTTCGGTCGACTCTGGTCTGGTCTGGTCCGTAAACGTGGCTGGGCTGGGCTGGGATACGGTT